>NW_004797470.1:412784-418741 GCF_000002075.1 Aplysia californica | reverse complement strand
AAAAAATCAATGCCGCGCACTAACACAGCTGCTCCCTTTTTCACCACATACATCGATACAATCTGAGAGACGATACCACCCAACGGTTACATTCTCTTTGACAAAAGTCACATTGTGTTATTTCCAGGAATCTAAGTGTACATAAACTATTTTTCAGGTGAATCGATTGATCAATGAGATTGAGATGTGCTCGTCTCATATGAAAGTGAAACTGGTTTGCAAAAAACCCACATTTTTCACGTCTTGCATTGAACGGGCTAAGACTAAGACATGTTTTTCTTTTATGAGTCATGATTATATAGCGAGAGTGCCAGAGTGGGGGCTCCAGTGGCTGAATGAGTAGTGAGTTTTGACTCAAGCAATGTCAAGCAAGTGTCGGTGACACGGGGATCAAATGGGTGGTCACTGAAGTGTGTTCTTGAGCAAGACACGACAACCCTAGCTCAAATTACAGGGCGCTGCACAGTGGCGACCGACAGTGGCATTGTTTGTAAACTGTTCTGTATGTGTGTAATAGTGTGTATTTATGTATGTATTTATGCATGTATGTATTTATGTATGTACGTATTTATAATTATGTATTTATGTATGTATGTTTGCCATTGTAAAACAAAGTGCTCTTCTGGGACAAATAAAAGTGTAATTTATTATTATTATTATTAAAATTAGCTATTACTCAGATAAGTGGTGAGTTTTGAGACAACGACACAATTACAAATCTAATGCAGTCATATCTCAGATTTACATAACATTATGTTGTTGGTTCCCAAGTCCAGTAAAATGCAAATGGGGAATTAAAGCGCTAGGTGGTATTGGTCATCGGTAATCGGTAATCAAATTGTATCGATATCATTAAAAGTGCGCGGCTCTGATAGTTTAGTTTAGTTTTAGTAGGAGTTTTACGGCACTTGCAACACAATAAGGTCATATAAGTGCCGAAGATTAGAGGTGTTACAAGAGAGTAACAAACACAAAAAAGAAGGAGGGGAGAGAGAAACGATAGATTTTCTATAGAGGAAAGAAGGAGCAAACCACACCAGAGCACCCGCCAACCACCCACACGGCTCTGATAGAAGCTACCCAAAGCAAGAGACAAGGGAAAAGCATGGACGTCACAGTTAACAGAATTGCAGGAACGAAATAAATTGATTGACAACTTTTCTTTTGTTTGATTGTTTAATTGTAAAAAAGATGTAGATGTTGTTATGTCCCGTAGAGACAATTAAGGGTATGTAGCTGGTGATAGTTCTAACTTTGTTATTTAACACACTCCTGGACCATTCAGTGGGACCATAAAACACTCTAGGAGTTCAAAATGAAAGTCAGCTAGTAAAATATAGTCTTTCTTTAACCCTTTCCATACACCCTGGGGTTATTTTGTACCCCGGAGTTGTATGGATTGTATTCTTCACATTTTAGAATACTTCTAATACGAAGATCTCTTTGAAACTTTCAGTATTTCTCAAAAAATCATGTTGACAGACTGCTATGCCAAGCGTACGGTTCGGATTAACGAGTAAATTTCCTCTTTGGAAAGTGGTGACACAGAGTTCCCAACGTCGTATGGATACGATAGTAAAACACGATGCACGGATAGGGTTAAGGAATTTGAAAATTTTCCATGTTTTGTGTGTACAGAAGCAATTTTAATTCAATCCGGCCTGCGCTCTCGCCCAATCAGTTTATTAACTAAAGTGCTCACATTTTCCCACAAGCACACTAACAGTGAAATCTTTAATCCTAGTGGGGCTTTTTTGATAATTGAAACCTCTAAAGAGATACTGAGGACAACGTAATAGCTATTGCATGACTCTGAAAATTTTCGCATTTTAGCATCAACTGAAACACTCGAAACTGCATTTTTTTCAAAATTGGGGGGAGATATAAAAAAATAGCCCCACTTGGATAACAGAAAATCCAGTTTTACATACCCAGGATACCCAGGCTAAATATTTTTAAAATCCTTCCCTTGAGCTTTAAATGAGAGTTCGGGCCGCAACTCATACCCCATAATTTTTGTCGTTTTGAGAAAACTTGAAAAAACGTACTGATTTTGTCATTACTTTCTCAGCAGAACAGGTAGGAGCATGAATTGAGTTGTATAAAGACAACTAACCATTTGTCAATTTACCCAGACACCAGTTCTTTTATATTATATCTAATTCTTTTTTTAAAAAAGTCCCCCAAATTACTGCAAGTAGGGATGCAACAGAGAGGTCAATAATTTAGGGGTAGCATCAACTGTAAAGAAGAAACTAAAGGAAGTTTGTCAAAAACACGCGACTCCAAGTTGCCAAAAGAGGAAAACACAGCCATAAATTGCAGAAGGACTTCTTTATTCCAATCAGTAACTTTGCCTTGGAAGAAGAGAGGTCTGTCTGTCCGTTTTTCATCCTCTAATAAATGGTTCCTTTCCTGCTTTTCTAAGCCACACCCTCTATGGCAGTCTCTGTCTTCTCTATTTGGGTACAGTCCCTTCTGGTGCCACTGTCCATGGTTTGGGCTGAGACCTGCAGCTTCAGAAATGGCACAAACGTCAGGCTGCCAAAGGCCTCCAAACCCCAGTCTGCAGTAGAGATAGCTCAAGCTGCTGCTACTCTTGGTTTGGTCACAAAGATCGTCTTCTCTTAGGTCAGGCCACTTCTACTAGATGTGAACACGGAAACTCTCATTCTGTTTTTGTGTCACGCCAGGCACATACTTGATCTCCACTAGCTCATCTGTGCTTCACAAGTGAGGCAACAAGGGGTTTGAGGGGGACAGAAGGCCTTCCCTTGTGTGATGGTGCTATGTTTCCTTCACTGATGTAATGCCTTTTGTAAAAGTTGGTCCACAGTATAACACGAATAGCTCGATGATGTTAGGACCGGCCTCGGTAGTTCAAGGGATATCTTATTATAAAGAAAAAGAAGAAAAAAAACCTTGGGCTGCAGGCACAGTTCGACGAGGCATGATTTCGAGTCTTCTGTGTGCAACCTATCCGCATTATAATATCGTAAAAGCACCAGTTGTTTTCACCAGTAGGTGGGCATCTGTCATGATGTGGGTCTCCATCTGTGCTGGTGCTGTGCAGCAACGTGGCCACAACTGCGTCTCACATTAGCGGTGGAAAGAGTTGAACGACCTCACAGGTTTTGAGTAATAGGACAGGAGACATCCAATCTTCTCCTGGTAGAAAATGAGAGAAAAGAAAAAAACATCAGGAAAAAATCTCATAAAAATGAGGATTTAGGTGTTGTTATTATCCTCTGCAGACGGAAGCTTGTGTCGCATTCAGTGGCAAGCAAATTACATTGTAATTGCAGACTAAAAACACATTTAAACACTCTATTCAGCAGGGGGTTATTTATGCAGACCCCAAGCATAACAATTCAGCTGATGGTCCAATTTCATGTATAATACCCCCCCCCCCCTAAAAAAAAAAATTAAGGCAAGAAAGCAGAACATAAAAATATACAGTCAGACCTGTGAAATTGCCATCCCGTTTCACTAGCCCAGCTTTCCATCAGGTTTGTCAATGCACAAAAAGGAATGCCTATAAACGTACATTTGCCCCTACCTGAAATGTACTAATGTTAATGTTCCCCACAAGCCCTTCACTCAAGGCCACCAGAGTAACCAGTCTATAATAACACACTACACAGTCTACAGTTACACACTACACAGTCTACACAGTCTATAACAACACACTACACACCTACGACTCAGCAAATGCATACACCAAGGGCTGCATACTCCTACGGCGTAATACCTAGTGATGTAAACTCCCTTTCTCCATTGACACACTTCTCTGAGTCTGAGAGTGAGTGAATGCATGAACCACGAGCCTACAAGACGATGGTCATTAACCCCTTCATTACGCAGGGGTCAGTTCGAGCTTCACTGGCCAGTTTTAATTTAGATCACCAAGAACAAAGAGAAGCTCTGGATTTACCAAACTTTGTTGGCCATTTTCTCGCTAATTTTACCACTGAAATCAAGCGACCTTACTTCCTTCAATTGCAAATATCTTGAGCTCTATTCAAGATGGATATTTATTTCATTGGCAGCCAGGTAAATGAATCAGCTTTCAGGTGATACCAATAACTCCACATGTCCAAAAATTGACGAGAGCCTGATTCCACCGCGTTGTGACACATTTATAGAACTACTCTATCATTCTTGGAAGTATTTTTTTTTCAAGCCAACAAAATCACCAGTGACAGGCTTACAAAGTTCAACAGTAATGAACACGCAAAGCTAAACAAGCAATTTATCAAACTATTATTACATTTTCAGCAACGGTACTGTTGTTTACCTGTGTCAACTGCTAACAATAAAATGATTGAAGCTTGGCTGATAAGCATAAATAGGCTAAACGGAAAGGGGAAGGGGATATTATCTCTCACACTAATGCTACTCCGTAATCCGAATGTGATCTGAATCAGATCAGTATCAGTAAAAGGTTGATTGTTTTTTACTTCTTACTTTACTTACTTTTACTTTTTTCTTCCGCTTGTACCCTGGGGTGTCGCGGGGAGACACAGGTGTCTGTCTGCAGCAAGTCGTGTGGCCTGTAGGAGGGACATCCCATGATCTTTAAGGGTGTCTGCCACAGATTCACTCCATCGTCGCCTTGGTCTTCCTCTGGCTCTCCATCCAGAATATTTAATGTTGTATGCTCTCAGAGCTGGATGGTTTTAGGGCATCCGCGTGAGGTGTCCGAACCACTTGACCCTTTGTTTTTCAATGTGTGGTAGGACTGGTGTTGCTCCCACGGTGTCCCTAATGACTTCATTTTTAATTTTGTCTCTTCTTGTTTTGTTGACCGCTCTTCTTAAGCATTTCATCTCGCATGTGACCAGTTTCCTCTCTAGGGCTTTTGTTAGAGTCCATGTCTGGCACTTCTCTTTTTACTTCTCTTCCCTCAAACTGAATAAGACATTAATTGTTTTCAATGAAATAGTCACTCTCTAAATGTGTCATATTGAAAACATTCATATGGTGGTAGTTTATGCGACTTCATTCTACGTGGGGCGTTCTTCTGAGAGAGATATCGGGTATCTGAAATAAGTCACTCTGATTTCTCATGACACGAAAGAATCAAAATCAATTTTGACTCACCGTTTTGCCACATGGTTGACACACGCCACCTCCTTTATGAGTATGGAATCATAGAGGTTGAGGGCCAATACAGTGGGAATGATTTTGAATCTCCATCACCAATGAATGAGGTGTTCCTCATCTTGTGGTCGAGTGATCCAACCCCATATGACACCTTCGCTTATACCTAGACGTACGTGCCACTGTAGTTGACCTGAAATATATATCAGGCTTGTGGATTTACAGTCACGAGTCAGACTTGTCAGTTGTCAGCTGGGCCTTCACAGATAAGCAAAGCTGGGAAAACAAAACAAAACAAAAACAGAAAACAGAGAAAAAAGAATTTGGCAACAAATATAAACTACTACGGAGCGTATCCTATATGGCACCAAAGTACCTCAAGAAAAATGAGAGCATTCATTAGGCCTATAAAATATCTATCTGGTATATCTACATACTACATATTTCTCGAACATTGTTTTGCTATTAATTTGAATGCCCCCCCCCCCCAAAAAAAAAGACAAAAAACAACAACAACCCACCCCCCGAAAAAAAACACAAAACAAAATAAAAATAAGATGGAATTTTGTGTGATAACCATAAATTGTGGTACATAAGAGAGTAGACAAAAATATAGTTCAATAAGATGACATGACAAATATATGACGATGTTACCATGGAACTAGTGTGAGATACCTGGCACGGCCAAATAAACATTGTAATCGTATTCATGATCTAACCCAGATGAGCAGCTATTATAAATATGTACTCTTGCAAGTTCAAAACAGAACACACAGGATAGTGAAACATAATCTCATCTACTTGTGTCGAAAGTCCGGGGGGGGGGGGGTAAATTGATGATTTTCATTGATTGG
>NW_004797470.1:407201-412386 GCF_000002075.1 Aplysia californica | reverse complement strand
GAGTAGGCTTCGGCCGCCACCCGGGCAAAATTCAAAATTTCCTACCAACTGAAAATATTAGGTGTGTCCCGCGCGCTCATATGACCTTATGCAGTTGCGAACGCGGTAAAACACTTTATAAAAACAAACAAAAAGTCCGGAACTGAACATTTTCAGCTTTTATTTTATCTATTATCCGAAAACAATTGTAGGAAAACTGAAAACTTCAAACTGGCATAGAAAGTGGCGACAATCATCTATAGCCCCAAACTAAGTCATAGTCAAGTCATAGAGAAAAGAGATTATGTACGGCCACTAAGACTGTCAAAGTGTGGGAATGTGGCATTATGGGGTTAAAACCTTGTCTCTTCTACTAGGCATGAGTCGATCGATAAAATGTCAAAGCTCATGTGTGGCTTTGCAAGTCGAGGTCCACAAATTCAGTCTCAGCTTTCGCATCGTGACCTTTCGTTCCAAAAATGTACACAACTCCATTTCAAAACTTGCTCTATCAGCAGTTTTACCTAAACTAAATAAGTAATTCCAACATTCAGCTCATGAAATTAACAACTGAATATTACCAATGCTGTTCGAAAAACAATAATTAAAGCCTGCCCAAGTAATGTTTCCTAATCCTAATTTTAGTTTGTAGGCCTAGATTATATAATGCCAGTATACTAGACTTGGACTAACTAATTGAGCAGCTGATATTACGACTTACGATCGTATTAGGCTGTACAAGTTCAAAACAAAACACCAGTGAATGAAATATATATTCTTACCTGCTCAGTATATCAGTTGAATCGGTGTCAAAGCTGAAGAATTTCCGTTATTCTTCCCCTTTTTCGAGTGACAGTAGCTTACGTCACGAAAACCCGGAGATGTGCTGTGTGCGGGCGGGTGGCAAAACACGCAGATGTTGCATCCTGGGATCGAAAACTTCTGTGCCAAAGGGAAAACCAAAGATTCTTTACTACCAAGATATTCCACTTCCTCTTTAGGCTTTTGTCCGCCGCTTCGCCGCACATCGCGTGAAGGGCTACGTCACTAGGTATCGATCTTTGGGAAAACGTCGGAGCTAGAAATAAACCGAAACGTGTGTTTTTGACTCGACGAAAGTTCAGTGTGACCTAAGGGTTGAACTAGTTAGCGGACCAGATCTACTAGATTGTTTTGGCTGTCAGGTTAAAAATCAATAGATCAACTAAGCAAACGTTTTCTTTACTTCCAAAATGTGTATGTAATTTGACCCCCCAAAAAGGGGGGGGGGGTACCTACGAAATGATTGACAGCGTGTTTCAAAAATGCGTTACTGCTAAAAGTAATCTATGTCAGATCTATTTCCAATAGGCCTACATTGAAGTATATATTTTTCCCCCTGAATATTTCCCGTGGTGTACCTTTTTTGGTTGAATCTTTTAAAAGGCAGGCATCCGACCCTGTCTGTTGAAACCAACCCTGGCTGAGAAATGTCAATTATTGTAAGGTCCTTGGCCGAGAGGGATATGTTACTGTTTAGGTTTACATCCCCCCGGAACGACCGAGACACTGGATAAACATTTTCTTCCCGCCCGAGAATCGAACTCAGGTCTCCCGCGTGTGGCAGCGAAGTTTTGGTGTAGTCTTATCGGGTCTACAGAATTTGGCGGGGTCCGAATGTCTGGATGTACCTGTTTTAGTAAGCGTTTTACGGCACTTGCAACACAATGGTCATGTAAGTGCCGAAGATTAGAGGTGTTACAAGAGAGTAACAAACTTTAAAAAGAAGGAGAGATAAAGACGATAGATGTTTGATATGAAAGAAGGAGTAAACCATACCAGACACCCGGCCATTGGATGTACCTTGCACGCTGGTCAAACTGGACATCTGGTTGGCGTCTATAATATGACTGTCTTGGACGTTATGGATTGGCCAACTTTGACCTTTGTGACCATAGATGAAATTCTAAAAATAGTTTTTAATGTAGATGTCTTTACGTCCTCATCAGTGCAATCCAGGTCATCTATACGTGGTGCCCACTACGGATGGGATCGGCCGATCGAGCCGATCGCCAGACTCGGTGGCCTCAAAAAACAAACATGTTTGTCCTCAGTTTCAGTTTCAGTTTCAGGCGATCGAGTCGAGCGATCGGAGGCGGCTTCCCGACCCTGCCTGCCAGCCCCAACAGGGACTGAGAAGGGTACAAACTAGGGCTGGGTCGCGAGCGCGAGAACGGAACTGAATCGCCACTCTTGCCTGCGGAACGCGATTCACGATTCACTTCAGCGGAACGCGGAACAGTATCGCCAAACGATTCCCGATTCCCTCCCCTGTCGCTGTCACCACCTTGTGGCTTGTTTAACCTACTGCTGAGTCGAGTCACGAGCGCAAGAACGGAACGGAACACTTAGCACGGCTCCCCTTATTTTACAAAAGATGGTATAGTCCAACCACCATATTAAAACAAAATGAACGGGGTCCAACCAATAGACATAAGGAATTTTATGGAGCCATTGTTTTAGCGAATCATGGGGGGGGGATTTATGGGGTTCACTAATTGAGGTCAGTTGACAGAGAAGAGCAACAAAGGGTGTGGGGCGGAGAGGATGGCGGAACAACAAGAGTGGGACTCGCGCTCGCCTAGTGGCGTTGATATGACACTGTTCCGTTTCAGTCAGTGCTCCGCCACAATTCCACGAGCGATCACGTACTCGCGATTCTTTGAAGCCGACTGAATCGCGAATCGTCACTCTCAGACTTGGCGAGCAGGATCCAGCCCTAGTACAAACAACGTCCCTGTAGAAAGACATGCTAGGATACTTGAGAAGAAAAATTCTTCCTTCTCGGGAATCGAACTTGGGTCTCCTGTGTGCGACAGCGGACCGCCTAACCACTAAACCACAGACGTCTGTGTACATCTGTACAACATCTGTACAACATCTGTACAACAACTGTACAACTGTACAACATCTGTACAACATCTGTACAACATCTGTACAACATCTGTACAACATCTGTACAACATCTGTACAACATCTGTACAACATCTGTACAACATCTGTACAACTGGACATAACTATTGAGGTTCTCCAGACGAAACGACGTGGAGTTTGATACTCGTAGGCACAGTCCTCATTGGTAATCTGTTTGCTTTGAGTTTAAAGTTGTCATTTAACCCTATCCGTACGCCCTGGGGTCATTGTGTACCCCCAGGGTTGTATTCTTCACATTTTAGAATACTTCTAGTACGAAGATCGCTTTGAAACGTTCTGTATTTCTCAAAAAATCATTTTGACAGACTGCTACGCAAAGCGTACGGATCGGATTAACGAGTAAAATTTCCTCTTTGGAAAGTGGTGACACAGAGTTCCCCACGTCGTATGGATACGATAGTAAAACACGACGTAAGGATAGGGTTAATTTATAAATCACGCCCTTTCCATCAATAAAAGGTCAGTCACTACTTCCTTATCTACAAGAAAGTCGCAGCTGATAAGTTTCCATCACTCTAGAGGCTCTCGTGGTCTAGAGGTGCAGTGCTCGCCTCTCATTGAAAAGGTCCGGATAAGGGCGAACAATCTCGGAGGTCCTGCGTGCAAGTCAAGCACATTAAGTATCCCTTGGTAGTACCCAACCGGCCGTCACCCGGGCATAATTTCAAAGAAGTTCCTATCAAAAATGAAATTCTCAAGTCAGTGCAGAAATATACTAGAGACAGCAACGTAACATTTTCTTCTGACATTTTCTCCATTCAAGTCCTTTCCTGTTCTGATGTCTCGTTTTCTGTCTATCTTTCATCTTCACTTTATAACCGCTCCCCCATCCCTCCCCTCTTCCCCTACCCCCTCTGTGTTCCTCTTTCCTTTACTCCTGACTCTTTTACTGTTCCCACTGGCTCTTTCCACCATAATAAAAAGAAGAAGGTGGAGATGGATTGGACATATTCTGAGACAAGAACCAGACTCTTTCTCACTATTGTCTTTCAGCCACACTTCTCATCTTAGGGCAGGTAAGATCAAACAGAAAGCATTCTCGGATTAGGCTGGGCGAAAAATATCGGAGGGCCTAGATCTATGTGCAAGTTGTGTACGTCAAAGATCCCTTGATGGTACACAAATCAACAAGAGTAGGCTTCCGGTGGTCAACCGGGCAAGATTCAAAATTGATTTCTTTCGAAGCTGATTATACTCTAGTCAGTATAAAACTATACCACAGTAGATTATACTCTAGTCAGTATAAAACTCTACTACAGTAGATTATACTCTAGTCAGTATAAAACTATACTACAGTAGATTATACTCTAGTCAGTATAAAACTCTACTACAGTAGATTATACTCTAGTCAGTATAAAACTATACTACAGTAGGCCTACCTTGGAAATTGGAATGTGGCTGAGGTCTCTACAAAGGGTCTCTACAAAGAATTAAGAACACGGTCACATAGGTACAAACCAGTTGCTCTACAGAAATCGCTTTAATAAAGTGTGTTCGGGCTGTTAATAGCTCACAAGCAGTGCATAGGCCTACATTTTTGTAAAATTCTGTTGGACTTATTATCGATTGAAGGGAAGACATTTGTGAGGCAGCGTGGTGGAATCAGGCTCTCGTCAATTTTTGGGCATGTAGAGTTATTGGTATCATCATAAAGCTTGTTCACTCGTCTTTATTTGGATGGAAAAATATCCATTTATCTTGAATACAAGTTAAGATATTTGCGAATGAAGGAGGTGGGGGTCATCTGTTTTCAGAAGTAAAATTAGGGAGAAAATGTCCGCCAAAGATTAGTTTTTTCCTTAGCTTAAGTATCCGTGGTAACTTCAAATTTATATTTTCTGTGCCTTTAATCAATGTTTTTCAGAAAAAGTCCACACTGAAATGAGTTCTTTAATGAGCGTGAAAGGTGTTGAGCCAAAAAACAAAAATTTGATAAAAATTCCAAAACCTGTTGGAAGAAAGCAAGTTTCCTCACTTTGATTATTTTGGCGAGAGCCTGATTCCACCAGGCTGCCTCACATGTTCTATGTAGGAAAGTTCTACTAAGGTAGAGAGTCCCAATCCTCCCAAACCAAACACGTGAATTTTCTAAGTCGCCACAGTAGGTCACATGACGTTCAGGGTCAGCATACCCTGGTGTCTGTTTATGTTTTTGTGTGTATGTATATATGTATGTGTGTGTGTGTGTGTGTGTGTATGTATGTGTGTGTGTGTGTGTGTGTGTGTGTGTGTG
>NW_004797470.1:401775-406946 GCF_000002075.1 Aplysia californica | reverse complement strand
GTGTGTGTGTGTGTGTTTGTAAGTGTATGTGCGTGCGCGTGAGTATAGGTGATATGCAGATAATGTAAGCGTACGTTTTTCTACAACATTGTATTAATTAAGATAAAGATATTTTGACGTGTCTACAACTGTATTGTACGGGGTAGGAGCTGTTGAAATAATCTGCAGTATCACATTATTATCTGTTGATGCCAAGCTGTGGCTTATTTGGTAGCTTTTAAGCACAATGGGGCTGTCTCAAAAAATGCTGTTTTGAGAAAATCGAAGGTAAAGTTTTTGCCCCTCGTTCAGTTTCTTTAAAAGACAAGGAGAGTTTTCTCTATAACCAAACAAATATACACACCAATAAAAACCAAAGTTCTCCTATAGGTACATATAGTGCAATGCCCACTTTTGGTGTAGGTCAAGATTTTTGGAAACCCCTGAAATCTGGGTTAGCCCGCTTGTCCTCAAAAGCAACCTTTCGTTGGTGTGTATATACTCAACAGCCGTAATGCCCAACCAGACCAGATCCTATCATATCTTATTTTATATATACAGAGAGATAGAGAGAGAGAGTGAGAGAGAGAGCGAAAGAGAGAGAGAGAGAGAGAGAGAGAGAGACAGAGAGAGAGAGAGTCAGAGAGAGAGAGAGAGAGAGACAGAGAGAGAGAGAGACAGAGAGAGAGAGAGAGAGTAGATCGGGTGCATTTGATCAATGGGCGTCCTTTCTTAATCTCTCGTAATGAGGGTTAGCCTATGATGCGGAAACAATAATATCATAGGATATTGAATCGCTTGAAAGAACACCAATGAAGGTTGTCGTAACAATGACGAAATAAGATAAGATAAGATAAGACAAGATAAGATAGGATAAGATAAGATAGGATAAGATAGGATATGATGAGATAAGATGAGATAAGATAGGATAGGATAAATAAGATAAGATGAGATAAGGTAAAATAAATCTTAATTATCCAAATTTTGGCACTCTGATTTAGTGTTTCACCAAACATACACATACACCTGTACGCACACACACATGAACGCGCACACACACACACACACACACACACACACACACACACACACACACACACATCACACACACACACACACACACACACACACACACTCACATTCACGCATCATCTCTTCCACACACACACACACATCAGTACTCATCCACACGCATTCATATTTACCACGAAGTGATCCTTTGTCTTATCCATCAGCAGAACGCACTGATGTCCCTTTGAGCTGTGCAGGAGAAATATCACAAGCTGCCCCGACCTATATAAACAGCAGAACTAGATCAAACACAACCTGAACCTTTCTACTATCCTATCACTCTGTCATTGACTCAATATCCCCGTGCACATATAGTCTGATCTGATACACCTCCGATGAAATATATATCGCAAGGCGTGGTGTTTCCATTCTCGCTAACAGTACACGTCATTGATTTTTGCCTACACGAATGACGTAACAAATTCCAAGAACTGCGAGAGTGGGGTAATCGGTAGAAGAGCGAGGATCAAGTTTCAAAAGCGAGCACAGAAATACGGGGTGCCCACTATGGATGTGCTGATTTTTCTATTTATGTGTTTAGATATGCGTGATGTTGTTCCTACTTTTCCTTAAAAACGTGTTATATTAGAGCGTGTCTCCACCAAAACCGAATACTGACACTGGCAGGCCCCTTGTGTGTGATTCCATAATATAATGTCATATCCTGTAGGCCTACTTTTTCTTGAATTACACGCGTTTAGGGTTAAAACGGCCAGTCCACGGATGAGTTGACACACGCCCTCATTTGTTAATTTGGGTGGTTGTTAAGATCTATGTGCTGTTCTAATTTTGATTTCATTCTGTTGTGAAACCTTTATTTTTTTCTCGTTTTTACACTAAGTATGGCTACAAATGACATTCTGGCTGCTTAAAACAGAGCACAAGAAATTCTGGTGTTTTAGAGTAAGTTATCTTTATCAACATATTGTTGTAATATATACGTCGTCAAAGAGAGTTGAAAGCTTGAAAATTAATGGCAACTTTTTTGGGCAACTTTTGCCATTTTTGTGGGAACTTTTGGCAACTTTTGGACGAAAAAATGTCAACAAACGTAAATGCTAGGTATCAGTTACACAGGTGGTCAAATAATGTTCCGACCAACCGTTCCACATTGTACACTTTCCTTGTCTGACGGGGCGACCTACCATTACTGTACACATTGTACACTTTCTTTGTCTGACGGGGCGACCAACCATTACTGTACACATTGTACACTTTCCTTGTCTGACGGGGCGACCAACCATTACTGTACACATTGTACACTTTCCTTGTCTGACGGGGCGACCAACCCAAAATGATGTTAGTGGACGATTGCGACAACCACAAAACTACAGCAACAGCAATACATATTTTGCCACAGCAGCTACAACAACAGTGGATCCCTGGTCACCGCGATATCCTCGGCAACGATCTCGCTGATAGTAATGCCAAACTGGCAACAGCGCTGCCGGGTCCACGCCGCCAAATTACTTATGACAGTGCGTGCGCCCAGATAAAACTAATTACAAAAGACCCCCCTATATGCCACACGTGGACGAAGGAAGTATACAGGGCATTTTCCTTAAAACGAGAGGCTCTTATTATGACCAGTCATTACTGGCAAAAATCAGGACCGGTCATTTCTCTGGGCTTCGGGCCTACAAAAATAAAATAGACAAAACATCGGACCCAATATGTCCATTGTGCAGCGAGGAGCCCCAAGATTTGGAGCACTGGCTGCAGAGATGCCCCGCCACGGAGGCCCGGCGGTGCGCTTTTCCCTTTCGTCAACCCGCAGCCACCTCCCGAATCGTCAGCCACTCCCAACCTTTGACACGGGTCAAACTTCCATCTATTTATAGGTAGTTACCGGAACATGTATAGGTGAAGTGATGTGCCGTGATAGTCGCAATATATTATTTATTGAGATTGTTTTGGTCTCTCTTTACTCATCACCACGAGAATTTCTTGAAGTTTTTCCCTGGACTCTGCCTTTACTAAAATCTCGAATCTAGATCTAGATCTAGATCTAGAGTTGTAATCTAGTGGCAGGTTGCAGATTTCTGTTATCCAGTACATTCAAGGGATTAAATAAATTGGACTAGATCTAGACTCTAGACTCTAGTAATAGACTCTTCTACTTCTACTTTTAAACCTTCGAGATCACAATAAAGGCCAAGCCAAGTGTTGTTTAACATAAAGTCTAAGAAGTTAGCAAACCTAACATTTTTTTCTAACGAAATGAAGCTTAAATTGACTTTTATATTGTCAATAAAAGATCAAGTTTAATCACCTAATCATTTAAGTAAGGAAGTGGCTATCCTCACTCGGGGTGAGAATAAAAACCCTACGATTGACCTTTCACCCCTGATGAGACTTGCCAGCGTTGGCTATTCTCACCCAGTGGGAAACAAGACCTGTTTTTCCTAATTTCGAAATGCTTTCTATCGGTGTGGATGATCAAATTGACAAAAGCAAAGAAAAAATGACATTATAGCACAAACGTAAGCTAATTTGATCGTGTATAAAGATGCTATGGCTCTTTCACTTTTCGAATCGAGCCGAACTACGCGGGTCGCTATTTTGTTTTGCCCGAAAGTTCTCGCAAGATCTACTCCTCCCCCTTCTCTCTCTCTCTCTCTCTCTCTCTCTCTCTCTCTCTCTCTCTCTCTCTCTATCTGTCGGCGATTTATTAAATCTGCAACCTGTAACTAGATTACAACTAGATCTAGATCTAGATTCGAGACTTTAGTAAAGGTAGAGTCCAGGGAAAAACATCAATTAAATTCGTGTGGTGCAGATGAGTAAAGAGAGACCAAAACAATCTCTCTATTCCGACTATCATTGCTAATCACTTCGCCTAATACATGTTCCGGTAATTTAACTACCTATAAATAGATGGAAGTTTGACCCGTGTCAAAGGTTGGGGGGTGGCTGACGATTCGGGAGGTGGCTGCGGGTTGACGAAAGGGAAAAGCGCCGGGCCGATCGCCATACTCGGTCGCCTGAAACTGAAAACAGACACGTTTGTTTTTGAGGCGACCGAGTTGGGCGATCGGCCGCATCCGATCCATCGTGGGCACCCCGTATTTCTGCGCACGTATTCGAAATTTGATCCTCGCTCTTCTACCGATTACCCCACTCTCGCAGTTCTTGGAATTTGTTACGTCATTCGTGTAGGCAAAAATCAATGACGTGTACTGTTGGCGAGAATGGAAACACCACGCCTTGCGACATATATTTTATCGGAGGTGTAGCAGATCAGACTATATGTGCACGGGGATATCGAGTCAAAGACAGAGTGACAGGACAGTAGAAAGGTTCAGGTTGTGTTTAGTTTAGTTCTGCTGTTTATATAGGTCGGGGCAGCTTGTGGTTTCTCCTGCACAGCTCAAAGGGACATCGGTGCGTTCTGCTGATGGATAAGACAAAGGATCACTTCGTGGTAGATATGAATACGTGTGGATGAGTACTGATGTGTGTGTGGAAGAGAGGATGTGTGAGTGTGAGTGTGTGTGTGTGTGTGTGTGTGTGTGTGTGTGTGTGTGTGTGTGTCTGTGTGTGTGTGTGTGTGTGTGTGTGTGTGTGTGTGTATGTGTGTGTGTGCGTGTGTGTGCGTACGGGTGTATGTGTATGTGTACCTATAGGAGAACTTTGGTTTCCTTGGTGTGTGTGTTTGTTTGGTTATATAGAAAACTCTCCTTGCCTTTTAAAGAAACTGAACGAGGGGCAAACACTTCACCCTCTACCTTTGATTTTCTCAAAACAGCATTTTTCGGGATAGCCCCCTGGTGCTTAAAAGCGACCAAATAAGCCACAGCTTGGCTTCAACAGATAATACTGTGAAACTGCAGATTATTTCAACAGCTCCTACCCCGTACAATACAGCTGTAGACACGTCAAAATATCTTTATCTTAATTAATACAATGTTGTAGAAAAACGTACGCTTACATTATCTGCATATCACCTATACTCACGCGCACGCTCATACAATCACGCACGCACACACACTCACAAACACACACGCACACACACATACACACACACACACACACATACACGCGCACGCGCACGCACACACACACACACAGGAACACAACCCCCCCCCCCCCCATATATACAGACACACACACACACACAC
>NW_004797470.1:398046-399431 GCF_000002075.1 Aplysia californica | reverse complement strand
TGTACAGATGTTGTACAGTTATACAGATGCTGTACAGATACTGTACAGATATTGCACAGATGTTGTACAGTTGTACAGATGTTGTACAGTTGTACAGATGTTGTACAGTTGTACATAAGTTGTACAGATGTTGTGCAGTTGTACAGTAGTACAGATGTTGTACAGATGGTGTACAGATGTTGTACAGTTGTACAGTTGTACAGCTGTTGTACAGATGTTGTACAGATGTACAGATGTTGTACAGTTGTACACAGACATCTGTAATGTAGTGGTTAGGCGACCCGCTGTCGCACACAGGAGACCCAAGTTCGATTCCCGAGAAGGAAGAATTTTTCTTTTCGAGTATCCTGGTCTGGATAAGGGCGAATTTTCTGTTATCCAAGTGTGGCTATTTTTATATATCCCACCAATTTTGAAAAAATGCAGTTTCGAGTGCTTCAGTTGATGCGAAAATGCGAAAATTTTCAGTCATGCAATAGCTATTACGTTGTCCTCAGTATCTCTTTAGAGGTTTCAATGATCAAAAAAAGCCCCACTAGGATTAAAGATTTCACTGTTAGTGTGCTTGTGGGAAAATGTGAGCACTTTAGTTAATAAACTGATTGGGCGAGAGCGCAGGCCGGATTGAATTAAAATTGCTTCTGTATTTCAAATTCCTTTTTACTCGTTAATCCGATCCGTACGCTTCCCATAGCAGTCAGTCAACATGATTTTTTTAGAAATACTGAAAGTTTCAAAGAGATCTTCGTACTAGAAGTATTCTAAAATGTGAAGAATACAACCCCAGGGACACAAAATGACCCCAGGGTGTATGGATAGGGTTAAAGAAAGACTATATATTTTACTAGCTGACTTTCATTTTGAACTCCTAGAGTGTTTTATGGTCCCACTGAATGGTCCAGGAATGTGTTTAAATAACAAAGTTAGAACTATCACCAGCTACGTACCCTTAAATTGTCTCGACGGGGGCATAACAACACCTACATCTTTTTTACAATTAAACAATCAAACAAAAGAAAAGTTGTCCATCAATTTATTTCGTTCCTGTAAACAGTTTGTTTTAGTAGAGGTATTTTCGCCGCTCGCAACTGCATAAGGTCATAATTATGAGCGCCAGATGATTAGAGGCGTTGCAAGTGCCGTAAAACTCCTACTAAAACTAAACTAAACTATCAGAGCCGTTGACTTTTAATGAAATCGATACAATTTGATTACCGATGACCAATACCACCTAGCGCTTTAATTCCCCCTTAGCCCGTTCAATGCAAGACGGGAAAAATGTCGAGGGTTTTTTGCAAACCAGTTTCACTTTCATATTCATATAGGACGAACACACTTCAATCTCATTTAGTCGATTCTCCTGAAAAATAGTTTATGGACACTTA
>NW_004797470.1:389811-392926 GCF_000002075.1 Aplysia californica | reverse complement strand
CACAATTTAGATCATTTAACCCTATCCGTACGTCGTGTTTTACTATCGTATCCATACGACGTGGGGAACTCTGTGCCACCACTTAACCCTATCCGTACGTCGTGTTTTACTATCGTATCCATAGGACGAGGGGAACTCTGTGCCACCACTTTCAAAGAGGAAATTAACGCGTTAATCCGATCCGTACACTTTGCATAGCAGTCTGTCAAAATGATTTTTTGAGAAATACTGAAAGTTTCAAAGACGTCTTCGTACTAGAAGTATTCTAAAATGTGAAAAACACCACCCGGGGATACAAAATGACCCCAGGGCGTACGGATAAAGTTACGAGGCGGTAGACTCAAAGACTAGTTCAGTCAGTGAGTCAGTCAGTGAGTCAGTCAGTGAGTCAGTCAGTGAAGCTCTTACTAAACTATAAAAATAATTTGTCCGTTAGAACTTTGTAATTGTGAGATAGAGACGTCTCCGTGTTATTGTGTCGGTGAGTTTCTGTCTACTCCAACTCACTGATGTGAGTGGTTGGCGGGTGCTCTGGTGTGGTCTGCTCCTTCTTTCCTATCCAATATTATATCTATCGTCCATATCTCTCCTCGTTCTTTTTTGTGTTTGTTACTGTCTTGTAACACTTCTAATCTTCTGCACTTATATTTCCTTACTGTGTTGCAAGTGCCGTAAAACTCTTACTAAAACAATGTGCGACAAAAAACTCACTGGCGTCTGGCGTGGTTTTTGTATGCCAGGATCTCGTCCACAAGGAGGCGGCCCGCTGGGGCGCCACCACACAGAGCTACATCCAGCTGACCAAGGCCCAGTCACACGTCCGGTCGCAGGTGGGTGCTGTATGTGTCATTAACTCTTTCACTGCCCCCAGGTGGGTGCTGTAGGTGTCGTTAACCCTTTCACTGCCCCCAGGTGGGTGCTGTAGGTGTCGTTAACCCTTTCACTGCCCCCATGTGGGTGCTGTATGTGTCATTAACTCTTTCACTGCCCCCAGGTGGGTGCTGTATGTGTCATTAACTCTTTCACTGCCCCCAGGTGGGTGCTGTAGGTGTCGTTAACCCTTTCACTGCATCGCCAGCGACTGTCCAGAGCCCTTGATTGGATTATGGTGCTGGTCTAGTGATGACGTCCACCAAAGACTCAAAAATGCTTGGATCGCTTTTGGGAACTTAAAAGCTATATATGGAAGTCAACGATCCTCTCATTGAAGACTAAATTTAAAATGTATAATAGAAGTATTTTGGCTGTATTGACGTATGGTTCAGAGATATGGAAAACAAATAAAACAATTATATGAAAATTAAAAAGCTTCCAAACAAAATGTCTACAAAGAATTTTCTTAATAAAATGGAATTATTTTACAAAAGCGATCCTTGCATTTTTGAGTCGTCGGTGGGCTTCGTCAAGGCAGTCTGCAGTTTTGGATATAAAGTTGCCAAGATACTTTAGTAAACTGGTTTCTGCAAGGGGTTCTCCATAAAGAGTTATGGGCGTAGTTTCTGATGATACATTTGTGAGGCAGCGTGGTGGAATCAGGCTCTCGTCAATTTTTGGGCATGAAAAGTTATTGGTATCATCTTAAAGCTTGTCCACTTGTCTTTATTTGGATGAAAAAAATATCAATTTATCTTGAATACAAGTCGAGATATTTGCAAAAGAAGGATGCAGGGGTCACCTGTTTTCAGAGGTAAAATTAGTGAGAAAATTGCAGCCAAAGATTAGTTATTTCGTTAGCTTTAGAGTCTGTGGTCATTTACATTTTTGTGTGCCTTTAATCAACGTTTTTCAGAAAAACTCACACAGAAATGAGTTCTTTAATGTCCATGAAGGGTGTTGAGCGAAAAAACAAAAATTTGATAAAAATTCACCAACATGCGGAAAAATGCAAGTTTCTTCATTTTGATTAATTTGACGAGAGCTTGATTCCATCACGCTGCCTCACAGTTATTATAAGTCACTTTTTCCGCAGCCTTTGCTAGTTTGTCTGTCTTTGGTTGCATTTCATTTACTGTCGTGTTTAAAAGGCAGATGTCCTCTGCAAAATCTAGATCTCCTAAATATGTGCCATCCAATGCCTGTTTCAGTGTATTTACTCTGTCTCATTACAACATCGATCACAATTCCAAAAAGTACAGATGATTATATACAGCCTTGTCTAACATCAGTGTTTGCTTCAAAAGGTGTAGATAGTTCTCCCTCAACTAGGACACAGCAGCTTGCATTGGTATAGAACGATCTTGTACAGTTTCTTACATTGGAATGCCATAAATTGCAACACTTTTCCACATGGTCTATGCTGTCAAAGGCTATTTTGAAGTCCCCAAAGTTCAAGTTTATTCATAAAAATCAATAATGATAAGGCGGATTTGACGAAAATACAAATGAGCAAGCTCGGATTCTACGAAGCCGCTTGCAGGATGAACTGCCCCATGCGACCAATCAGCAGCTTACTTTCATACCAAAAACACGTGTTTTTAGCACTTACACCTGTCTTACCGCGTGTTGGGGTAGGACGGGCGGCCAGCACACGTGTGAATGTGTACGTCACGTGTGAATGTGTGCGTGTGTCTGAGGGGTTGGGGAGAGGGAGTACAAGCAGTCCAAGAGTGGAAGTTCCGTAGAGATACAAACGTGTCACAGTGAATGTTTCCCCCGGACTACTGATCAATATTACAATGATAAGCTTGTCTTGACATAGATCTACGTTTTGAGTTGCGTGCCGGGCTGTGGAATCAAACGCTGCCATATGCTAGACTTCATACAGCAACAGAACTTGTTTGGCAAACTATACATTATAGATGATAGGTGACTCAGGCATGCATTTGAACGAATCGGCCCATTTGCACAGCGTGTGCTTGATAGATTTCGGTGTATTTTCCTGGAGTTTTCCAGCATTTCTTGACAATGACAATGATAATCTTTATTCTTCTGGCAGGGAGAAATTTGTCTTGGTCGTTAACAATGGCAGTAGATGTTACAAAGGTTAGGTCCACTCACGCATGCACTCACAACAAGACAGGACATTAATAAATATATGGCAACCCGCTCCGTAAAACATGCTCTCTCCCTCTGTCTCTCTCTCTCTCTGTCTCTCTCTCTCTCTCTCTCTCTCTCT
>NW_004797470.1:387956-389312 GCF_000002075.1 Aplysia californica | reverse complement strand
AGGAGGAGGAGAAGAAGAAGAACAAGAAGAAGAAGAAGAAGAAGAAGAAGAAGAAGAAGAAGAAAACCAACACACCATCCAGCACAAAGTGCATACACAAAAAAATTCGATGGCAACAAGGCTAGAGGGCGACCGAGAAAGACCTGGCGAGATGGAGTCAGGGAATCATTAACCACCCACGGCATCCCCCTGACCCAAGCTCTCCGGCTGGCAACAGAGAGACGTCTCTTTCTTCTCGCGACACCCAAAAGGGTATAAACGCGGATAAAAGTAAAGTAAAAATGAATACGCGCTCTCGACTAATTACACTTATAATTTGATAAGACTGAAAAACACGTGTTGGGTATGCATGAATGAATGCAATAATACAGGAATGAATATATGAATAGATAAGTCTTATGGCAGTTAATAAATATGTACACGGATAGGATTTTTTCTAAAAAATTGATAGTGAATTGAGGGACAAAGACAAATAGTTCATGAACATTTAATAAACAAAAGACAAAAAGTTTAGTAAATGCAATCACACAAAACAAGAAAATTAACAACTAGACTGACTTTCATGTCAAGACAATTCAGAAGATACAAAACAACAGTAATATCTTAGCAAGTTTTCTTCTTCGACGGTAAATTTTCATAAATCATGCAATGATGCTCTTCGCTTTTAGCACCATAGCGCATTTTGTATCAAAGACCACTCCGAAAATAAATATTTAGTGTTGGATTCTGACAGAATTTTGTCAATGCACTTTTCCAACAGTCTGCAAAGCATTTTGACGCTATTCATCCACAGTCTGCAGCTGGTGTGTGTGTGTGTGTGTGTGTGTGTGTGTGTGTGTGTGTGTGTGTGTGTGTGTGTATGTGTGTGTGTGTGTATTTGTGTACGTACATGAGTGCATGTGTACGTATATGAGTAAGTACCTGTGTGAGTGCATACGTGCGTGCAGTGTGTGTGTGTGTGTGTGTGTGTGTGTATGTGTGTGTGTTTGTATTTAGCTTGATCTATAGATGCGTAGATTACAGGATACACATATCTCATTTCAAGCAAGTTGATTCATCTATCGCTTTTATTTGAGTACTTTATACCTGCGTATTTTCTATTGGTTGATCTATTTATTGATGTACTGTTAAACTGATGATTGACAGACGGAGCGAGTTCGACTGATGGAGAGATCACTTTTCAGCGGGCGATATTGTTTTATTGACAATCTGCTTCAAAGGTGAGAGCTTGTTTGTTTGTTCTTGTTTTTGCTTTGTTTTTGTTCTTGTTTTTGCTTTGTTTTTGTTTGTGTGTGTGTTTTTGTTGTTTGTTTGTTTGTTCGTTTGGATTTTTATTTCGTGGTTTTTTTTGTTGGG
>NW_004797470.1:379699-385772 GCF_000002075.1 Aplysia californica | reverse complement strand
ATATATATGTCTCTCTCTCTCCCTCTTTCTCTCTCTCTCTCTCTCTCTCTCTCTCTCTCTCTCTCTCTCTCTCCCTCCCTCTTCGTCTACCCAAATACAAGCAGCGCTTCTGTACAGATCAAAATACGAATTGTTGGCCGGTGTTATGCTGTGGTTTGTTCCTTCTTTCCTGTCCAAAAATCTATCGTCTTCATCAGAATCTCTGCCTTTTTTTCATATGTTATCCTCCAGTAACGCTTTTAATCTTTAGCACTTATATGAACTAATTGTGTTGAAAGTACCGTGAAACTCTTACTAAAACAAAAACCACTACAACGCATCAACATCTATGCTCATACACTCATTGACCGGAGCCGGCACAACACTTTTGACACCCATGTCGACTGACAGCTTAATGTCTGTTTCTATTTTTCTATACTATTAAAGCCATTGTCCAATCCAGACTAAGGCGCGGCGGTCGACGTCACAATGTATGGACAACCCACGCTCACCTGAGGTTATGAGGTACTGACAATACGTTACCTTAGAATGACAAAGTTCTATTTGACATTTTTTGGCCGTTTTGAGTTACTAAGACCATGAAGTAAGAAACCAGATTATGTTCTATCTGAATCTGTTATATCAAAATCGTAAGATTATTCGGAGCCATTATCAAGATATTCAAAGATATTCGAATTATATTCGAAAACGATTGGCATGGTGTGAAACTAAAAATCTTCGACGTCAAATTTCTCAAAACTAGCTACTGTACAGATATAAATTTGTGGGTGGTTGGCGGGTGCTCTGGTGTGGTTTGCTTCTTCTTTCCTATCAAACATCTATCGTCCTTATCTCCCCAGCTTCTTTTTTTATGTTTGTTACTCTGTTGTAACACCTTTAATCTTCTGGCACTCATAATATGACCTTAAGCAGTTGCGCACGCCGTAAAACTTCTACTAAACAAACAAGATATAACATTGTTATTCCGAGGTTGCAAATTTTAGTGCTGTGCTACTTGGAGAACACAAACTTCATCGACGTTGTTTCAAAGCTTGAAGTAACTATGAGTGCTATTTGAATACCGTGTGCAAACATGATTTTTTAAATTAAATTCCTTTTTTTTTTGCTCTTATACCTTAGAGGCTTGTTTTACATCTCTTGTTGGCTCAACCTATCACTATACCAGTGTCATAATCATCAAGTACAATGTATTTCTGTATTTACCATAGTCATTTTAGATATAATATGCTCTAATTTTTTGACGGGTTGAGACGAATGAGGCAAAAATCTATTGTTCATTAAAAAAATCACACGGCATTTGAAAGTCGCTACCACGCTTGGAATTGCTGTCAATAGCGGAATTATCGTGAATGTTGAATAGTAAAGTATGATGGCCGCAACTGTAGTGTTACATAAGAACACCACAGAGAGTGGAAGGCACCGCGCCTATCAGGTGTTACGAAAGCCTAGTCTCAGTCTCCCTTAGGCCAATATGTCATTGTGTGGCGTCGCGGTGAAATCAGGCGCTCGTCCGAATAACAAATTTGAAGAAACCGGCATTTTTATCCACACTACTTTTTAGCGCTACATCTTTTATGCCTACTTAAAAACATACTTATGTGTGCATTTTTCTTCTTTTTAAAAAAATTAACCAAAAGCAAAAAAATGTTATTCTACAGTTTCTTAGGACACTCAACCGTTAGAATTCTTCAAATTTTGGCGGCCATTTTGTCGCTAATATTTCTTCTAACAATACATGGACGACCCCCACCTACTTAAATCGCTTACATTTCAAAAGCAAGACAAACGAAAAGGCTTTCAGATTAAACCATAAACTCCATACGCACAAACTGACGAGCGCTTGATTTCACGGCGTCGCTTCACATATGAATAATGCGTGAGTGAGTCGAACTACTTTCTACACAAAACGACCTCCGCTGAACAAAAAGTGTCGAAGGGAGTGAGTTAAAGTTTAGCGAAACTTCAGTTCACCCATTATTGATGTCGCCCATAATCCGGATGTAGGAAATGGCGCAGAGCTTATTGTCGAAGAGGCTTTGAAAAGGCTTTCAGGGATATGCACGGTATTACCGCTTTCAGCCAATGGGGGAAAAAGAAAAAGAGTACATCAGGGTCACGCGGATGACTCAGTTTTAGTCTGACTTCCATAGACTAGTTCAAGAGCAGGTGGACACTAATCAAGACCAACAATTCAAGAATTGCAGCTGCCCACCCGAATTCTACCTCTCTCTCCCCGTTCTTTCGGGGGAAAAGAAGTTGTCATCTTAGATAAGTATTCCTCTCAGACAATGACATTATAATATAACTCCCCACACCCCCGCCCCCCTACAACTTCCACAAAAAAGAGAAAAAAAAGAAAAAATAAGAAAAAGAGAAAAGAAAGAAAAAATAATTGCAACAGATGTGGACAATGGCTGTTTGTATAGGTGATTCGTTACCTTAGAATTACAAAGTTTTACTTGATATTTTTGGCCGTTTTGAGTCACTAAGAACATTCTAATAATAATTAATAATTGCATATATATAGCGCATATCCATGCTCAAGAGCATGCTCTATGCGCTTTACAACTATTATTACCCCAGCAGACCCTCTGAGAACACTCAGAAACATTCTCAGCTTCCGCGGAAGCATACAGTGCAAGCTGCGGATTTCACGCGCTCAAACACTATCAAACTGACAAGATCTTTCACTGTCTATAGCCGGGTACCCATTTCCACCTGGGTGAAGTGAGGAAAATTTGTGTAAAGTGCCTTTCCCAAGGACACAACGTTGGGCCCCTGACGGGAATCGAACCTGCGACCTTACGGTTGCGAGTCCGAGAGCCTAACCACTAGGCCACCGACGCCACATTAGCCCAGAAACCAAATGTGGTTTTTTTCTGTTCCATCGTAAGAATATTTGTCGTCGTTATCAAGATATTCAAAGAATTGCTTTCGAAGAAGCTTGACATATTGTGAAACTCAAAATTTGTGACGTCAACTTTCTCAAAAACCAGAAACTGAGCAGACAGAACTTTGTAATCCTGGGGTAGCAGATTGCCTACTGAGACATTATATCCCTCTCAGTCTGGGTTGACTGACAGGACTGAGGCAACCCAAGGCATAAAGAAATCAATCTTTCGTTAAGAAATTTCGTCAAACGGCGACGTTTATCTTTTATAGGTTCATTTTTTAAGGAAATTTTAAGCACCAGTGTGTGGATGGTTGGCGAGTGCGCTGGTGTGGTATGCTCCTTCCTTCATGTCAAACATCTATCGTCCTTATCTCTTCTCCTCCTTTGTTTCTGTATGTTAATCTCTTTTAACACTTCTTGTCTGCGACACTTACATAAATGAGCGTACTGTGTAACAAGTAACGTAAAACACTTACTAAAACATAAAAAAACAACCAAAACCAAACAATTGATTTTTCCCCCTGAGTTTCGGGTTTCCCATTGTCAGTCAATCACGTAATCATCTCAGCGTTAACTCTCCAACGCGAAGGGCAGACTCCCCCACGATGAGACCACGCTTCGAGGGTTAAACTGTCTTGACAACGACTTAACTGGAGCGGAAGTAGGGCAGCTCTAACCATTTTAGTAGCGCTACAGTCTTAAAAAAAAGGCTAACGCTGGTCAATTATATACGGAACAAATACATCAAGTATGAGTATCGAATATCTGA
Source organism: Aplysia californica (assembly GCF_000002075.1). Classification (NCBI taxonomy): domain Eukaryota; kingdom Metazoa; phylum Mollusca; class Gastropoda; order Aplysiida; family Aplysiidae; genus Aplysia; species Aplysia californica. The sequence continues at coordinate 382,110 of NW_004797470.1, read as the reverse complement.
AAGTCTCAGTGACCTTTAGGCCAGGAGTGTTGTGGTCTTGGTTGCAAATACAGCAATAGCGACAGCAAGAGCCGTGATAAGTAGAAGAGCCATCATCATCATCATCATCATCATCATCATCATCATCATCATCATCATCATCATGAAAACAAACCCTATACGAAAACATAACACGAGGTGAGATAGAATAAGCTGTTTTTATTTAGTTTTCAGTTTAAGTAAGCGGCACTTGCAACATGTTAGAAAATATACAAGCCGTGGAGATTACAGGTGTTACAAGAGAGTAATACACATCAAAAATAAGTTGTAGAGATAATGACGATAGATATTTGATAGGAAAGGAGGAGCAAACTACACTAGAGCACCCGCAAACCACCCACATAGAATGGTATACAAATTCAGACCTACAAAGCAACCCGGTCATCGCATAAGCAGCTGTGAGAAAGAGTTTCTTTTTCATTTCTCTTTCACATAATGTACAAAGAGGTAATTGGCTAGGAATGAAGATGAAAAGGCTAGGAGACAATAGATGGAGAAAAAGATTACATATCATTATTGTTTCCAGGGAAGGGGGCATCCGACTGAGGGGCAGACAGACGCAATCTAGCTCAGACGTGGGGCACGGTACAAAGTGGGGGTTTTCTAGGAGCGAAAGCTTGTTACTTAACCCTATCCGTACGCCATGGAGTCATTTTTTACCCCCGGGGTTGTATTCTTCACATTTTTAGAATACTTCTAGAGCGAATATCTCTTTGAAACTTTCAATATTTCTCAAAAAAACATTTTGACAGACAGCTATGCAAAGCATACGGATCGGATTAACTAGTAAATTCCCTCTTTGGAAAGTGGTGGCACAGAGCTCCCCTTGTCGTATGGATACGATAGTAAAACCTGCCATACGGATAGGGTTAACACACATATTTTATTAACTATATAACGTCATAACAAAGTCTTTAAAGCCATTTTGAAAAAAAAGGAGAAAAAAAACTGTTTCTTTCGGAAAACTGATTCTGTGGAACGCATGAATTTGGGTACACTCAGTTGATTTTACATTTGGATTATTCTTTTGTCCAAGTGAACTACATTACCAACCTGGTTCTGCTCTTCATTTCAGAACCAAAAACTCCAAACCAGGTAAAAATGACTCTGGCAATCATCTTGTGAGCATGGCAATAAGTTTTGGTAAAGGATGTTTTGGCGCTCGCAACTGCATAAGGTCATATGAGGGCCAAGGGGTGGATGTCAACAGAAAAGTCCTTACAGGTAATCAGACTTACTCTGCTCACCTCTCTAACTTCAACAACAAAAAGTCTGCTTCGACTATCAAAGCACCCCGGAAATAGCGGGTCACAAGTGTGTGACAAACATACAAAAGAAGTAGAGGAAAATGACGGTGGTAAGGATTAAGAAAGAAAAAGCCGCAGTTCCCTGTTGCAGGCCAGGCACAGTTATGAGCATGACATTGATGAATCAGCCCATTTACAATTACAATTCTACTGTGCATAAGAACTCAAGATGTTAATGTTCCCCCTTTAGGAATGGCCTAAAAACACTTCAGTCAGTAGCACCGCCCCGGGGGGTAGCATGACGATAAGAACAAAGCGGGCACTTCATAAATAATATTATGCTCTATCAGCATCAGGTCAAAGACAATACTGTGGCGCATTTCGAACACAAATCAAAAAAACCTATTTGCATATTTCATAGTACACATCGTGTTGTATACCTGAATAGGTTGTATATCTTTATAAAACAAAGAAAATAGAATCTGAAATTTGTATGAGTCACAACGTATTGCTTTTTTTTTTAAAGTACTACAAAAATAGCGCATGCTTACTGAGTTAAATAAGATGATGGGCTGAAAGTGTGGTATTTATTGTTACACATTTTTCGCAAAAGAATAAACTTCAATTTCGCCCAGTAGGAGATTGGAACAAGAGCCATTCGATCCAAAGTTTAATATAATATCAACTAAGCTAGCTGAGCACCCTAACCCCCCCCCCCCAAAAGAAAATTGTAAAATAAAATCACAAAAAACCCCAAAAATAACAACAACAGCAACAACAACAACAAAAATTAGGAAAGAAAAAAATAGCAAAGAAAATAGAATATAAACAAAAAATAACGCATTCTGTCTTTCGTTTCTACTTCTATGAAAGAGACAACGCGCCAAGAACCATCATCATAAGGATGACGACGGTATTATGGAAATGTGGAGAGAAAAGGGTAGGTAACAATGATGGGAGTTTTGGGTTTTTGGTTAGGGGGTTCCATCAACGTCAGCAGCGTTAGTGGCATAATGATTGTGGCTCCTTCGTCATACTTGAGTCGTCTTCAGAGCGGAGAGAGAGCGGAGAGAGAGCGGAGAGAGAGCGGAGAGAGAGAGAGAGAGAGAGAGAGAGAGAGGGGGG
>NW_004797470.1:371296-379371 GCF_000002075.1 Aplysia californica | reverse complement strand
GGGTTTAGCACCACAACCAGCACTATTAGCTTAATTTAAGAGGCAGGACCTCCCTCTCTCTCTCATCTCTCTCTCTCTGTCTGTCTGTCTGTCTCTCTCTCTCCCCCTCCCTCTCTCTCTCTTTCTGCCTGAATACCTGTTTTCCTGTCTGTCTGCAGTCTAACTATCTCTACCCCCCTCCCCTTTCCTCGTTCTCACTTTCTCTGATCTAGGCCTTAGAAATCCTCAACAAGAAAATGACGAGACACTTGATGCCTGTTTGGAGTGACTGAGTCAATACTGTGTCTCGACATTTTGAAAACACAGACGTAACCGATTATTCCCTTAAGTCAACAGAGTTCTTGGAGCGAAGGGGAGCAGGAGCAGTAGGTTGGTGTTCAGACTTTTGTCTACAAGAGTGCACGTGAGCGAAATGACACCGACGTAAAACGTTCAAATAGTCTAATTCTAGGGAGTTATTTACTTGTTTCTGAACATACTATTAACTTACTATAAGTGACAGGCTATGTCTCGTCATTTTCTGCTGTGGCGGAGCGGTTAGTGCGCTCGTCTCCGAAGCGGAAAGTCCGGGTTCGAGCCTCGGTTCGGACACGAATTGTTTTCACCCCCTCCTGCCCACCCAGCAGTAATGGGTAACTGACTTCGAGTTGGGGAAGTAAAGGCGGCGTGGAAAGGACTGGCTACCTTACCACAATATACCGAAGGCCCAGGAAGTTGTCACACTAACAAGGCAATCCCCTTACTTTCAGGTGACAAGCTGGCGCCTGTTGTGTAAGTGTTAGACACTTCATCATCTCACGCAGTGGACGTAATTTCGATTCCGAAGTGTCGGGGGGGGGGTACGGCTGGGACATCGGGCTGCTGTATTCCTCTCACTCCAGCAGACTGGCTCTGACAGGAAGGGTTAAGGCAGCCCACCTCCTAATTAGCCTGAATTGTGTCGATGGGAGTGCAAAACATATAGAATTACAGTTACGGTACATTCTCCTTACAGATTTTCATTGACTGTCAGTGCAGATATTCTGTTCGCCTGAAAGAAATCCTACGATAGTTTTTGTTGTAAACGCTAGACTTCCCTTGCTAACAAAAGACGCGCGGTCGATTCCCGCTTAAAGTATGATCATTTTGTCGTGTATCCCTGTCAGTGTGTTAGAAAACTGTATTCCGTTTATCCCGGATTAGTTCTGCCTAGCGTGGTTGGAGCAAAACGCATCCCAAATTGGTCTAGATCAATGATTCTGTAAGATGTTTACAATAATTGATAGTCCCTCACGTTCATATCTTATGTACTGAACTTTTAAACAGGTTGGTTTTTTTTGTCGGGTTTCATTCCGCGATTCTTGTAAGGTACGTGACCTTGACACGACTGAAGTATCTTTGGGATAATTATGATTCTAATTTTCGTCAGTAGTTTCTTTCTTAGTGTAATATTGGATAGATAGATAGATAGATAGATAGATAGATAGATAGATAGATAGATAGATAGATAGATAGATAAATGAAGAGAGAGTGGGTAAAGGGGCCGGGAGAGGGAGAGGGAGTAACAGCGACTAAGAGATAGAAGAGAGAAAGAGAGAGAGAGAAAGAGAGAGAGAGAGAGAGAGAGAGAGAGAGAGAGAGAGAGAGGGGGGGAAGAGAGATTTGGGAAAGCCGTAGGGGGTAGGCAAGGAAGAAAAAAAAATACAGAGATTAATAATAATACAATTTCACGTATAGAAGCTAAACTGTTTCTCCCCCGATTCTATTTTGGGACATTGAAGCGCTTTGATTATGGAAAATGAGAGAGAGTCGAAGACCCAAAAACATATCTGCTTTCATGCATAATTAATGAAACTCATTTGAGATTTCAGATATTAATTAAATGTCATTACCAAGTCATTTGGAGTCAAATCATTGAAAAATAATGATCCCCGTCGTTTTGCAACGCCGTCCTGTGAATGCAAGTCCGGAACGCCGATAAAATAAATGAGAGAGTAAGATATGAAAAGAGGCCGTTATAGGCGGCGAGTTGTACTATTTTTGATTATTACAAGCAGGGTATTATTATTAATTCCTTTGCTTTTGTCTGTTCGCTAAGCTAGGTACTTTGGTAGCAAGGTCCATAACTTTTCGTCCTCCTTTAAGAGTATTAACGGTCATCATCAGTTCACTGTGGTCCGACTATCATCATCATCATCATCATCATCATCATCATCATCATCATCATCATCATCATGTATGCTTCCCGGGAAGCTGAGAATGTTTCGGAGTGTTCTATGGTCTGCTGGGGTAATAATGTAGTGTAAAGCGCATAGAGCCTGCTGTTGAGCGGGGATATGCCCTATACAAAAGCTATCTATTATTATTATTATTATCATCATCATCATCGTCATCGTCATCGTCGTCGTAAACATAAAATAAAAAAAGGTTGAGACTTTCTGGATTTAGAATTTCCAAAATATATAAATGCCTTCAACGTTTCGCCGTTTGGCTTCATCGGGAACATTTGAAAAAAATAAGGATTAGATTATTATTATCATTATTATTATAAAAGAAAAACTGCATTAAGTGGGTGGTTGGTGGGTGCTCTGGTGTGGTTTGCTCCTTCTTTCCTATCGAACATCTATCGTCCTTATCTCTCCTCCCTCTCTAGTAACACATCTATTCTTCGGCACTTATATAACCTTATTGTGTTGCAAATGCTGTAAAACTCTTACTAAAACTATAACTACATTATCCCCTTGAGATTTTCATCGTGCAACTGCTTGATTTAACCGTTCTCGACGGGTACTACAGAAACAATGCACAGTGGACGTAATATTTCTTAATATGCTTTTTTGTTGTTTTTTCCTTTTTCACCCCTCCCCCCTCCCCCCCCCCCCTCTCTCTCTCTCTCTCTCTCTCTCTCTCTCTCTCTTGTGTGCGTGTATATGTGTGTGCGCGTGTGTGTGTGCGCGCATGTGTGTACTTGTTTGTGTGTGTGCTTATGTGTGTGTGTGTGCATCGTGTGCTTGTCTTTTCTTCTTTCTTCCTCTCTCTCTCTCTCTCTCTCTCTCTCTCTCTCTTTCTCCTTCCTCTATCAATCTCACACGAATCGATTAACGCCATTGTTATATACTATCATTTGCATCTTCAACAATCATTCCTTTGTCATTTCGGGCTCGTTGTAATCCAAGTTGGTGTCGCAATGGAACATAGAGCGGATGAGCTTGGGTTGAACCCTCAACATGGTGTCAACATGGTGTTTTAAAAAGTTTTAGTAAGAGTTTTACGGCACTTGCAACACAATAAGGTCATTTAAGTGCCGAAGAATAGAAGTGGCGTCGGTGGCCTAGTGGTTAGGCTCTCGGACTCGCAACCGTAAGGTCGTGGGTTCGAATCCCGTCAGGGGTCCGACGTTGTGTCCTTGGGAAAGGCACTCTGCACACAGTCATTTTCCTCACTTCACCCAGGTGGAAATGGGTACCCAGCTTTAGACAGTGAAAGACTTATCAGTTTGCACTGTATGCTTCCGCGGAAGCTGATAATGTTTGTGAGTGTTCTCAGAGGGTCTGCTGGGGTAATGAGCATAGTTGTAAAGCGAATAGCGCAAGCTCTTGAGTATGGATATGCGCTATATAAATGCAATTATTATTATCATTATTATTATTATGTTATTATTATTATTATTATTATTATTATTAAGTGTTACAAGAGAGCAACAACCACAAAAGGAGGAGAAATAATGATGATAGCTGTTTGATAGGAAAGAAGAAATAAGCCCCACCAGAGCACCGACCAACCACCCGCAACGTGGAGTTTTGAGCCCTCGATTGTTTTGAGGAGCGTTTAAAGATCTCGATCTACGCTTGCTAGGTCCAATAAGAGATGTTTTAGTTTTAAGGTTTTGAGCACTTGCAACACAATTAGGTTATATAAGTGCCGAAGATTAGAGATGTTGCTAGAGAGTAACATACACTATTATGAAGCAGGAGAGAGGAGGACGATACATCATGTTTGATAGGAAAGAAGGAGCAAACCACCCAACCAATACGAGATGGACGTTAACTTTTGAGGCCATGCCTCTCAAATAACACTACAGTGTTAAACATTATACATTTTTGTAATTTATTATCCTTTCTTTTCCAGCATCAAAAACGTGAATTGAAGAAACGGATGGGGACAGGCCCTATAATGGGCATATAGTGTGCACAAAGCCAATTATTTCTGATGTGACTGCCAGGTCAGAGGACCAATTTAGGGGACACAATTAGTCGTCAAAGATCGGTTTGTAATAGTTAAAAATAAATGACTTTCAAACGACGTTGTCCGGTTTTGTCACCAACGGCGATGTGGACTTGAAATAAAGCCAAAGTCAATGAGGCTTGTCTTATGGTGTTATCGCGTGGATTGCTTTGTTCCTAGGAGTTGATGTTTTGAAAATGTCGTTTTCTTGTATTTTCTTTTCTTTTTAAAGAAAACTTTTGGAATCAGTGGCAGTATTATGAAAGGAGGAAGACGGGGTGGAAGGGGGATTCGTTGTTTTTTTTTTCCTTTCTAAATCAGATCTTTTCGCAATATAGAGCAAATGAGAACCGAACGTAAAGAGGTAATGATTAAAACAAAATAAATGGTGACAGAAGACTCCATGTAAAACAAATAACAAGGAATGTTCTTTTTTGAAATCTCAACACTCTACTCTTTCCCAGGTTGGTGGGGAAAATTATATTTGGCTTTGCCAGAACGTCTGGCATCGCGCCTCGCTTCGCTTCCAGCCTCATTAAATTCTTTGTTTGTGTGAGCCTTTACAGGATCAAACTGGATCAAACAGGAGAGGGGGATGAAGAAAGATCATACACACACACACACACACACACACACACATATATATATTGCATTCAAATTGAAATATATATATATATATATATATATATATATATATATATATATATATATATATATATATATATATATATATATATATATATGGTTTTTTACAACCACATTGACGCAATTTAAATCAATTTGGGGATGCAGTATGAGAAAGATCACAACATTCCAGCAGAAAGAAGGATATACTGAATAATATATTTGATTTTTCGCCCTATTTGGGAATCCAACTACACGTGTATAGTCTCCTGCGTGTGACAACGTAGTCTCTTACCGGTACACAACTGACGCCGGGTTTAAATCCTGCATTATTTTGTGCGGCCCTTTACAGGATAAAACAACGGGGAGGTACAGTAAGAAGTCCTGTGTCTGCGGTGAAGCGGTAAGGCTCATCGCCTGGCAAGCAGTGGAAGAGGTGAGTTTGATTCACTCAAGGGGAATATAATATTATGCCATGAAGAATGAGGGCTCTCGTGGCCTAGAGGTTAAGGTGTTTTCCTCTCATTCAAAAGGTACCGGGTTCGAATCCGGATACCGACGGACATTCTTCTGCTCTAAAATTGGTCTCATTTCGACTCTTTTCCTGCTCTCTAGCCATGTTCTATCGTCTGCTTTCGCCCCCACTTTCTGTCTTCTCATCTAGGATCCTGACTCTTTCTGTAGGCTTTCTACTGCTATTCCCTGCCTAATTCTTACTTCTGTCTTTCAGCCACACCCTTGATCTTATGGTGAGAGAGATCTACACCTAGCCCTCTCGGACAAGGGTAGAAAATCTGGGATGTCCCATGAGCAAGTTGCGCACGTTGAAGATCACCTGATAGTTCTAAATCGATAAGTGTAGGCTTCGGTCGCCGCCCGGGCAAAGTTCAGTATTTTTGTACCAACTGAAAATGTTTAATGTGTTCCTCGATCCTCGAGCTCATATGACCTTATGCAGTTGTGCGCGCCGTAAAACACTTACCCACCCCCCCCCCCAAAAAAAAGGAAAAGGAAAAGAATCTCCGTCTTTTCGTTGGCCCATCGTGTCACACTCAACTCAGCTTAGCTCTGAGAGGTGGGATGGAAGACGCCCCTGATCCCCCCCGCCCCCCACTTCAAACCCAAAAAGCTCACTTGCGGTACCCCATTCCCCCTCTTTCCCCGTAAAAAGTTTTTTTTTAAGATCAATTTTTCTAAATCATCAGCGTCGATGGAGGCTAAACATTACATACATTCAATCAAACCCTTGGCTACATAATATCAGCCTGCTGAAAACTATAAAGTATAGTGGCCTTCTAACATGTTTTCCCAATCTGACACAACTTCACATACCCCCCACCCCTCCCCCTCCTCCGCAAAAAACGAAATCACCCGAAATCTTTCTTATTGCTATAATTTTCCACCACGTTCTGTCAGATTTTGATCGATTTTTCGATTTTCCCCTCTGACGACTTCTAGAACACGTGGATACGTGTCATTACGACACATTTCGTAGACGTTTCCTTAATTTGTTGTTGTTATTGATGTTTTTGTTAAAAATATACAGTGCTGTTGTTCTTGTCTTCTGCTTTCTGTTTTTGAATTATTTTCATCCACTTAAACTTCCTTTCTAGTATTTCGAGTAGATTAGTATTTAATTTGCACACAAGTGGAGTATTGAAGATTTCCTTTCAGACTGCTCAATTAGAGGAGGAGAGAATTGTGTTGACTTCCGGTTGGCTTTACGACCAATAATAACGTAATGTCCGACCAGGAAGTGTATAAAATGAGGCCCTGTCTTGTCTATTAGCAACCTACATCATCTGTAATTTCGTATGGGTTTTTTTCTTGGATTTTTTGGGGGTTTTTTTTTTGGGGGGGGGGGATTAATCAAGCCAAAGCTCGGCTTTATGTAATGCTCCACATTTTCGTTTTCTTTTTTTGTTGCTGAAATAACAGACCTTGTGCCCTTGGTGAGCTTTTCCTGCGTGTTTGCTCAGAAAGTTTTTACTTGTGTGGCTTTATGGGCTTATAAAACCCAACATTTTCGTGACAGCCTAATCTCTGGCCCTTATTCCTTCTTCCGTAGTTTGAGAACAAATTCAAATGACGCAATGCAGTTTGGCACTAGGGCGCCGAGACGAGGAGCGTGGAAAAACAATAAAAGACGACTGCTTACGTATTCGAGAGATTCTAATCATTTTATAAGCTTTAAAACTGCGCTAAGGGTACCGGGAAAAAAACAACACCAACCCATACGATCACGACTCACACCTTAAAAAAATAAAAGATAAAGATTAAACTCATAACTTTGATATCTGATAAAAAGTTTGGGGTAGGATATTATTAATATTCACTATAAAAACAAAACAAATTATCGTGATGAATACTTTTGAAGTGCTGTTTTTCCTTGCACTGATTTGTATTTAAAGGGCCTATGAAGCAGCAGACACATACGTCCAATCTGCAGCAAACCAAAGACCATGTTGCCTTATATTTCGAACTATCATGCACAGATGAGAAACAGAACCATGCATAAAATGTCATGGTATGCACGTGGCTGCATTTTTGCGAGAGGGGTGCCTGACGTCCTACTTTTCTACGGTTTTCAACCAGCAAGAGTAAACAGTACACTCTGAGGTTTTTAATTCTCACTCAAGGACACAAGTCCCTTAAGTTCACGAGTGTAAGGATTTAGTAATTAGAGAGCGACTATTTTTTTTTTTGAGGGCGGTTGAGATGCACTAATTTGGATAAAAGAAATAAACACCCCTCCCCCACCCCCTAAAAATCCAATATCATCATCAAGAATAACAACAGCAGCAGCAACAAAAACCGGTGAAAATAACAAACCACAATCATTACCAGTACAGGTCGAGATAACTATCTTTATCCCTCTGTAACCGACACCAGTATGGATTCCTCTTACAGTACAAAACTTTTACTAAAGCAGCGAAGAACACCGCTATTGGCTTTCCGTGAACGCAGCATCTCATTTCAAAAGAGACTTGCACTGTGTTTTTCTAGCTAAAATTATTCTGTAAATGTTAGTTTTGGGCGGATTTAAGTATTTTTTCAAAGGTCAGCGAGGAAACGGGTTTTGATTTTCTCCTTCGTGAGTAAAAGAGGGGAAACATTGACAAGATGATCTTTCCAGAGATCCATTTAGCTCTATTAAACAGCGGTTAAAAGAAAGACAAACTATAATTGCGAAAGGTGAATAAACGGTGTGTGTGTGTGTGTGTGTGTGTGCGAGTATGTGTGTGTGT
>NW_004797470.1:364208-371196 GCF_000002075.1 Aplysia californica | reverse complement strand
GTGTTTGTGTTTGTCTGAGTGACTGAGTGAGTGATTGAGTGAGTGAGTGAGTAAGTGAGTGAGTGAGTAAGTGAGTGAGTGAGAATGAAAGAGAGAGGGAGACTCAGACAGACAGACAGACAGACAGACAGACAGACAGACAGAAAATGCGTATGTGTACGCATGTGTGTTTGTGTATGTGCTCAAGTGAATCGATCGGGGATGAGAGGAGGGGGGGCGGGGTCACATGAGTCCAACTGAAGTCCAGTTTAAGATATGACATCTCCGGAGGCGTTCGAGTTTAAAAAAAACTAAACCAATCTGGTATACAGAGGAAGTCGGTTCCAAGGCGGTGAAGATTTGTGCAAGAACTTCCATTAAGATTACATTTACGTAACCATTTTCATTACATTTACTCAACCAATTTAACACACTGCGTTCGTTACATACCACCATCTGTGGTGTAGCGGTTATACGGGGTACCCACTACAGCTGGATCGGGCCGATCGCCCGACTCGATCGCCTGAAACTGAAAACAAAACACGTTTGTTTTTGAGCCGATCAGCCGATCCCATCCGTAGTGGGCACACCGTATCAAAGCGATTCACTGTCGCACGCAGGAGACCCGAGTGGGGTGTAGAATAATACATTTAATTTATCAAATATCTCGGTCTTTCTGCTGGGATATTGTTTGTGTCCGTCTCAGCCCGGGTTGGCTTTGACAGGCAGGGTCGGAAGCCTGCCTCCTAAATTGTCTAAATTGTGTCGATGTGGGTGTAAAACACCTACCATCTTAACAAAAAAAATTGACAGTAAAATTTATTGCTGTGATATCTCTCAGACATCTGCTTCCCTTCATCACACACTATTTGCTCGTCCCTGTTACCGGTGTCTGTGGTGTAGCGGCTAGGTGCTTGGCCGTCGAACACAGGAGACGTGAGTTCGATTCCCGTCTAAGGAGGATTTTTTAAAAAGTATATGTGCCTGTATGCTAAAATGGTATAGGTTTAACGCCCATATCAACACTTATAGGTTGATTAAGGGGTGGGACCTCCGAGTTCAACGTCCATCTACGAAAGGACCAAGCCAAATGGGTAATTCGTCGAAAGTGCCTTTCCAAAAGGACACAACGTCGGACCGAGCCCAGGCTCGAACCCTCGAACCTGTAATTTCACGATTTCGGGTCCGGAAACCTAACCACTAGGCCACCACGCCACCTGTCTGTATGTTGAGATATTATCGGTAACTATTGACTAAAACAATTATCATTATGTTTTCTCTTTCAACGAATAGAAGTCGTTTTTTAAAGAGACCGGAAACCGGTGTCTTTGTTTGAAGGTGTGAGAATAATCCTAAAATCGTTATGATAATATTTCCATATAGTTACATCCGCAGACTTCCTCCTAATGGATGAGACCAGTTCATCACGGCCAAATCACAACAAAATTTCAAAGTCCAAAAGAAGGATTAAAAGTTTAAAAAGATTCTGCGGAAAGCCCTGAATCATTAATGTTTCCTGTTTCCATTTACATTGCTCTCTGCTACTACTCTTAAAACATTGTACAACACGACGTTGAAAGTGAAAAATAAAGGAAAGCCATAGTGAGGATATAGAGGGAGTGGGAGGGAAGGGGATGGTGGTGGGGAAAAGTCTTTCCCTGTGGGACTTTCAAAAATGATTAATTCGCACTGAACATTTTACGGTGAAAGATTTTCCCTCCCACGCACAACAAGTTCCGTGTTTACAGATATCCTTCACCAGTTCGATAAGTTCACATGTGACTTTCAATCGTGCGCAGACAAAGCAACAGTCTCAAAGTTCGATGAAGAAACCACGTTCAGAATTAATGGTGTCTTTCATTTAAATTGCTGGGTAAGAATGACATCACAGTTTACTTTCGTAACGTATAATGTTTCGCTAATTATAAGAAAAAAGTTAGGAAAGACAAGATTGATTTTGAACAAGAAACCACGGTTTCCTTTTATAAGGTATCGATTAACGTTTCATCATAACAAAGTATTTCTTTCGTCACTCCAATGAAATGGTACTGGAGTTCATATTATGCTTTTATGTTTGTCCTGAATCATTGGTACGCCCTGCCCGCCCACAAGAAAGATACAGGTGTGGTGTGGGGGTGGGGGTGGGGGTGGCATATTATTAAGTAATACGGTAAACCCCCCATAACAGGAGAAACAAGGTAATAAACTGTTTTGTTGGCGAAGAACACTAGCACATAGTACGACCATTAATGGATGCAGGGTAAAAAACAAAAATAATATTAAAAAAACAACAAAAGAGACCGAAAAATATCAGAGGAAGTGGAAGGAATAGGACCTACCAGATGTGACCGTCAAACCGCTCACGGATTAAAAACAACGTTAGTGGCTTTTAATTCTTGTGTAGCTCTATGTTTGCCTATTCATGATCAAAATCTTGTGACAATTCAATACAGATTTTTGATATAAGATGAATCTAATTAATACATTATTTGTCTGCGAGATCGCAGATGCAAAACATGACAACACGTTTGAAATAAGGAAAACCTCTCCCACTTTTGATTTATGATATAGCCCCCTCCCTCTTTCAGGCTCCTAATACCCCCCCCCCTCACTCTCTCTCTCTCCCTCTCTCTCTCTTTCTCTCTCTCTTTCTCTCTCTCTTCCAGCCTCTCCCCCCCCCCTCTCTCTCTCTCTCTCCCTCCCTCTCTCTTCCACCTTCTCCGTCCCTCCTCTCTCTCTCTCTCTCTCTCTCTCTCTCTCTCTCTCTCCCCCTCTCTCTCTCCCCACGCAATTACTCTCAAAACTACTCATTTTCTCACCTACGCCGGGTCCAATGACATGATTGAGCTAAAATATGAACCAAAAGTACGAGCACAACAAAACAAAACACTTAACAAAACAAGAATGAAGTAATCCCAAACACAGCCGCGTGGAGAAAAAAATGTACACCTCCACGATGAGTCCCGAGAACCCCCCCAAAATAAAAAACAAACAAACCCCCCCCAAAAAAAAACAAAAAAAAAAACAAGAGAAAGTTTGCACTTAAACTTTTGTGAATGTACGAAAAGAGAAAAAGGAATCATACTCTGGGCAACAAAACGACTTTTGACAATCTAGAATTTGTTGCCTTGTATTGCAGCTCAGACAGAGTGACTAAGCTATAACATTATAGTCATGGCAAGTCACGCACTACCCACGCGGATTTAAGTTCTTTACTACTTCTTTGACTACACTTCCTAGCGCACGGGTCGCCTTGCACGTGATGACAACATAATACTGTTGCTGTTTATACGTCTTAATGCTGTTTTCTTTTGGCGGGGGTGGGCGGGAACAGGAAAAGGGCGGATAATTATAGCAAAATGAGGACTGGTCGGGAAAGTTTCTTGATACATGTATAATATTGTTGCGATCTGCGTTGGTAGTTTCTTCTCAACTCCGTCGAACTCCAAACACAAGAGGAATAATTTGGCTTCTGTATACACTTACAAGTAACTTTTGCTATGTGCTATTCTTTTTAGCATGGGAGTTGAACAACATTTCAAGTTAGAAATAGACAGGTCGTTTCGGTCGCCAGCGATCCTCTTCATTGTGCATGGGGCTTGGGGAATCTTCTTTTTTTAAGGGGGAGTGGGTGGGTTGGGTGGTTTAGTTTCAGTTTTAGTGCTGGTAACAGATTTATGGCATTTGCAGCACAAATTGGTCATATTATAAGTAGCGAAGACTAGTGGTGTTATAAGACCGTAACATCCAAAGAAAAAAAAAGGAAGATAGATAACAGCGATGCATGTTTAGTTGGAAAGCTGGAGCAAACCACACCAAAGAGCCCGGCAACCATCCACATTTTGCAGGCAGGTCTTCACAAGACGACACGGAGCGATAGAGAACTCGCAACCTCAGAATATGCAAAGTCTGTCTCACATTTTTGGCCGTTTTGAGTTACTAAGACCATGAGGTCAGAAACCAAATGTCTTATCTGCTCTATCAAAACTGTAAGGTAATTCGGAGTCGTTATCATGACATTCAAAACATTACATTCGAAAAAGTTTGACATGATGTGAAACTAAAAATCTTTGAAATCTCTCAAAACAAGGTATTGGGAGGTTTCAACTGTGTTACTCTCAGGCAGAAGAGTAAAAAGACATCAATCGACACAATAATGGTCATTCAGTGCTTGGAAAACCTAAGACAGACCGACAGAAACAACAGAGTTAAAGAGAGTAAAAAAGCTGGACCTTTCAGTGGCGTCCTCAAACCACTCGCACGACCCACTGCACTTTTAGAGTATTATGTTTTTCTTTTTTCTTTTCTTTTCTTTTCTCGATTTTTCTTTTCTTTTTTTTTACTACTTATCTTTTTTTTTTCACTAATATTTTCTTTTCTTTTTTTTTCCTCTTTTTTTCTTTTTTTTTTTTTTTACTTTGTTTTACCTTTTTCTGCTCTTTTAGCAAACTAAATCAAACAACGTAAAGTCTTGCCAGTTCACCCGCCGAGAACTTCGATTTTCCTTCACAAAGTCAACAAATTCTGGGGTATTCTGAAATTTACGGTGTCGCAGAAAAGTGTTCCCATCTCTTGAGATTTGTCAACAGAGCATGATCAAACAGTGCCTACATTTAGAGATTGTAAGTATGTACTTATACGTAAATACACACACACACACACACACACACACATACATATACACACACACACACACACTTTCTCTCTCTCTCTCTCTCTCTCTCTCTCTCACACACACACACACACACACACACACACATATGCACACATACATATATGCACACATACATGTGTGCACACAAACCACCCAAACATGCACACTCAGATAGAAAGGCAAAGAGAGGAAGTGAGAGAGAGAGAGAGAGAGAGAGAGAGAGAGAAAGAGAGAGATAGAGAAAGAGAGAGAGAAAGAGAGAGAGAGACAGAGAGAGAGACAGAGAGAGAGAGAGAGACAGAGAGAGAGAGAGAGAGTCACAATTTGATGGAATCAGGCGCTCGTGAAGTTTTGGGCATATGAAGTTATTGGTATTGTCTTAAAGTATGTTTATTTGTTTTGCTTTAGACTAAAGAAATTAAATAAAAATCTGTCTTGGGCAGAGGTTGAGATATTTATTATCGAAGGAGGTTGACGTCGCCTGTTGCCAGAGATAAAATTAACGAAAAATATAACGTCCACCAAAATGTCCAAAGCTTGAGCGTCCTTGGAAATTGGAGTTTTTACATTTTGTGTGCATTTCATCTACGTTTTTTCGCGATATCCACACGGAAATGCATTTTTAATTGGACAGAAAAAATTGTTGAGCTCTTATTAAGAAAACTCAAAAATTGTTACTGAATGAAAGACATCGGTTTCTCCGTGTTTATGATTTTCACGAGCGACAGAGTTCACTTCGTTGCCTGACATAATATTACGTATGTGTGCTGACTGCATAACTGCAGATTTGCAATGGTAAAAAGTTCGCGGAACAAAAACAAAAATCTCCCAAAGATCACAGTCTGCGTGTGAGAACAGGCCTGCTTTCCAAAATGTGCCTAAATATTATGTAGCTAAAATGATGTAAAATAAAACAGCACGAGCAGTTTTATTTCCTTGCCTTGAGAGTTTTGAATGCTCTTAAACAGATTTGAAACTTTTGTCCGTGGGAAGTTAGCGGCTGTTAACACAAACGTCTACACAGAAATCATGACGTACCAAATTCCATCATTCTACTTATAGATTCACTAATGTATTCATCGATTATTCATTCTTTTATTTAGTGTGTCTTTGTCCGTCCACGCATCTTTCTAAACAGGGTGGTGAACAGTCTTTCGCACCGTCAATTTTTATCAAGTACAAACACCTGAGTGCAAATATCGAACGATGCAATGATATCCAATTTTGGCACAATCGTGCGCCAGCAGTTATTTACGTCGAACTGAGTAACCATCTAATTATGGGTTTGCTATTACTTCTCCAAGTTTTGAACGACTGCAAAAAAAATATAAAAAAAAGCCAGAAATAAAAAATAAAAAATCCACATGCCGGAAATTAAACCAATAATCAAACAACTTTTATAAAAGTGTTGGTAATGCACTTAAGTTCAAATACTATAATTAAGCAGTGCAGGAGCCGCTTGCCATTTCTTAAGAACTTTATTTACAGGTATGCACTGTGTACGCAAAAACACCTTCCATTAACATTAAAGCTGCTCAACGGATAGGTTTGCCCCCTTGTAGTTTTGTGATGTACGTTTGTTTACTTATTGACACCAATTATAGTTAAAGTAAAGGTGCTTATTATTTTGCAGGCTTCTATTCATAAAAAATAAAACTACAAAAAAAGTTGTTGGGAGATTTGGCTATTTGTGGTTCTGTGAATGACGTATATTGAAGATAATATGTAAGATGAAAGCGATCTAAGACAAATGTTAGAATGATCTTGTAGTGGGTGCATATGCTTTAATAGAGTGCCATTATGTGTGTTTGTGTGTTAGATACAAAGAGATCACTGTGTGTGTGTGTGTGTGTGTGTGTGTGTGTGTATGTGTATGTGTATGTGTGTGTGTGTGTGTTTGTGCGTGTGTGTGAGAGACAGAAACAGAGAGGGAGTGAGAGAGAGAGAGAGAGAGAGAGAGAGAGAGAGAGAGAGAGAGAGAGAGAGAGAAGGAACATACAGAAAGACAGACACACACAGACAGACACACAGAGTAAAAAGGACCACGCGGAAGGTAATTATAAAGGTAGAGAGAAGAGGACACCGGGATTGTAAGACTAAGATTAAGAAGGTAAGACGTCTTGATCAAGAAATAAGAGATGGAAGCGCCAACACATGCACACACAAACACGCCATACTTCTGTCATACGCACTCATAAATAAAAGCAAACACGCATAGGCGCACACATACTTACTATACTTCTGTCTAATACACTCACGAACACACACAAACACATGCACACATGCACACCCACCATACTTTTGTCTTACACACTCCCAAACACACACACATACACACACACATACACACACACA
>NW_004797470.1:358320-360820 GCF_000002075.1 Aplysia californica | reverse complement strand
GCGAGGGTCATCTCGTACTTGAAAAGAGCTTGGGGACGAAAAAAATAATGACGAGTATAGAAATAGGACCGACTATTCTTGTCCTTGAATGACAGGGGTCTTACTAAACTTTTTGCCAGAACTGAGTTACACATTACACATTACTGACACAGTTGGAGTCCTGCACACAGCGTCAAACGCCCGAGACAATTTGGCCTGTTTTGTCAGTTTAACACCTAACACACGACTTGTAAAACGTTTTTGGTGTTGTAAGAGTATGAGTCTTTGAATCCCTTTTTCCTATAACTCTAGGTTATGGAGTTAGACCCATGTCATTCTAAAAAGCGCGCAGTGGCGTTCTCCACCGGTCCTGGCACAACAAATGCGTTGGAGTAAAGAGAGGCTCATCAACACAGACATACAGAAACAACTGAGGGAAAGTAAAGAAGTAGGACTTATCAGTGGCACCCTCCAATCATCCGCTCCTTGCTCAAAAGACAGTAAGGCAAAAGACGTGGAAGAAGCATAATATAACACGTCTATGATGGAGATATTCCAATGTCTGTTGGTTTGACGGTTTAATAATAATAGTAATAGATTGCATTTATATAGCGCTCTATGCCATACTAGTATAAGCTTTGAGCGCTTTAAACCAATCACACAAGCCTGTAACGATTCACACTAGAGAAAATATTTAACAGAAACAGGAAAAACAAGTTCAACCACTTAAAGAAGAACTTTCACAACCATACATTAATTTTATACACGAAAAGGCAGCAGTGAAAACAAAAGATGATAGCACTTACTAACACACTGTAACTAAGAATTGAACAAAAGAGCCTTGAACTATCGCTTAAACGTATCAAAATTTGTTACTTCTCTGAGATCCTGGGGCAAGGAGTTTCAGATTATAGGGCCCAAAAAATGAGAAACTTTTCTCACCAAAAGATCGCAAGTTCATTTCAGGGACTCTGAATTTTATTGCATCTGTGGCTGACCGTAATTGACGAGCTGGAACATACGGTGGTAACAGTTCAGATAGTATAGACATGGGCAGGCGTGTCCAAGTCGCAGGATTCTAAATGAGAGTCAGCGTGGTGGAATCAGGCTCTCGTCAAAATAATCCAAGTGAAGAAACTCGCTTTTTTGTAAATTTTTATCAAATTTTTGTTTTTTGGCTCAACACCTTTCATGCCCATTAAAGAACTAATTTCTGTGATGATTTTTCTGAAAAGCGTTGATTAAAGGCACAAAAATGTACATTTTCAGTTACCACTGACTCTTAAGCTTTGGAAATATCTAATCTTTGGCTGCCATTTTCTCACTAATTTTAGCTCTGAAAACAAGTGATCCCCACATCCTTCTTTCGCAAATATCTCGACTTTTATTTTAGATAAATGGATGCTTTTTCATCTAAATAAAAGACCAGTGAACAAGCTTCCAGATTATACCAATAACTCTACAAGCCCTAAAATTGACGAGAGCCTGATTCCACCCCGCTGCCTCTCAAATATTATTATCTTGCGGGGCAAAACCGGGGAAAGCAGGATTAAATCGAGTGAAAAATACCCAAGCACTCAAAAGTTTGTTTGTTTGGGTAAAGAGAAGCACATTGACACAATAATGCTGGGAAAAAGTAAGACGGACAACAGAGGAAAATTCAGAAGTAAGACTTACATGTGGCGCCCTCCAACCACTCACGCTTTCAAAAGTGAGATCAACACTGACAAATTAGCATAATACGTCATTCAGGGTTATATTATCCTTCTTCGAGAAGACAATTATTAGATCCATTGCTTTCATCTGGGCCGAAATCTATTCTTCACAATATCAAACACGGAATGTTTTGTTTTTACTAATGTATTTTTAGTTTTCGAGGCGCTCGCAATTGCATAAGGTCATATGAGCGCCAAGGGGTAGATATCAAAGGAGAAATCATTACAGGGAATTGGGTTTACTCTGCTCACCTCTCTAGCTTCAACAGCACAAAGTTTGCTTCGATCATCAAAGCACCCCGAAAATAGCGGGCACAAGAGAGTGACAAACATACAAAAGAAGTATAGGACAAATGACAATAGTAAGGACGAGGAGAGAAAAAGCAGCATTTCCCTGATGCAATTCCGGCAGTTATGAGCATGACATCGATGAATCAGCCCATTTACAATTTTACTGAGCAACAGAACATGGTAATGTCCCCCCTTTGGGAATGGCCTAAAGACACCTCAGTCAGTAGCACCGCCCTGATGGGTATTATTGTATTATTATCAAAATTTGCTCACCACGGGCACATTCATTTTTAAAACTCGCGGACTAGAGGGAAACTGCTGGTGGGTTGAATCTGTCCCGCGGGCGGTCATTCACCATGACTGGTTAAGTGGGTTTTTACAAATAATTTTTGGTAAGTGTTTCAGGGCGTTTGCAACTGCATAAGGTCCTATGGCGTCGGTGGCCTAGTGGTTAGGCTCTCGGACTCGCAACCGTAAGGTCGTGGGTTCGAATCCCGTCAGGGACCCGACGTTGT
>NW_004797470.1:354014-356673 GCF_000002075.1 Aplysia californica | reverse complement strand
TGTTGTTGTTGTTGTTGTTGTTGTTGTTGTTGTTGTTGTTGTTGTTGTTGTTGTTGTTGCTGTTGCTGCTGGAGGTGGTGGCATTGTTGCTGCTGCTTCTGTTGTTTGAATTATTGATGATTATGCTTATTGTTGTGATGTTGTTATTGTTGCTATTGTTGTTGTTGCTGTTATTGTTGTTGTTGTTGTTATTGTTATTGTTGTTGTTGTTGTGTTGTTGTTGTTACGGTATTCATAGTTGGTATCTATTATATTATATTTGTGGCACTTTGTCACTTTGGTCTCCTACAACTTCCGAACTACTGAACTTTTGAATTTGAAAAAAAAAATAACAGTGGTTCAGAATCATATAAAGGGTGCACAGTTATATTAAGGAGTCCGAAGTCATTGTTGTTTAATTTTCAGTTTTTCATTAGTTTCGTTTAGATCTAATTTTGGGAAAGTCCGTCTTTCAAGACGCCATTGTAAACAAGTGAGGCTTCCTTTCACATGCAGTGCGCACTGTTTCCACAATGACTTGACGATGATCGATTCTTTCGAGTCCGTTCTTCGAGCGGGTACCCAGCTAAATTTTGTTCATATATATTGTTGATATTGACGTGTTGCATAAGTTAAACGTACAATGGGACATATCGTGGGTCTCTTTGATTCAAAGCACTTGATCGTGATAATGATAATGATAATGACAATGATAATGATAATGATATAATATAATAACCATAATAATGATGATAACAGTATGATAATAATAAAAATATTGATGATGATAATAATAATAATAATAATAATAATGATGATAATAATAATAATAATATTGGTATAAATAATAATGATAATGATAATGATGAAAATAGTAATAATAATATAGCAATAATAATAATAATAATAAGAGGAAGAAGAATATGAACAATAACAATAAGAAGAATGAGAAGAAGAAGAAGTATAATGATTGCAATTGCATCTATAGTGCATATCTCTACGCTCTTTGTAAGCTGTATGAATGTGCTTTTTCCGTGGCTGATCAAGTCCTTAAGTGTCCACTCTATGCGTTCTCACACACAGCTTGTGCAGCAATCTTGGTTTTAACTACAGTTGTACATACAATAATAATAATAATAGTAATAATAATAATAATGATGATAATAATAATAATAATAATAATAATAATAATAATAATAATAATAATAATAATAATAATAATAATAATAATAATAATAATTCGTAGAATTTGTATTGCTCAAATTCTCGCTCAGAACCAAGCTCTATGTGCTTTTCGCAATCTTTGTTATTACCCGAGCAGAACTGATAGCATTCTGAAACAATCTCAACTTTTTGGGAACCATACAGTGCAAGCTGCCATTTTAATAGGCGCTGAAACACTTACATCTTGACAAATGAATGTTCTTGAACTTCGAAATAATCATCGTACATTGTACTAAAGCAGGCGAAAGGACCACACAAAAAGAATGCCCCGATCTCTTTCCCAAAGTGACGTTATCAATGAATTAAAAATGTTCACCTCGGTCTCTCTAAAGAAGCAGAACATAAGGAAGCATTGTTAAGCGCTACCTGTATTGCTTTCTTCTCACTTCACAGAGGAGAGTCAAAAAGAAGGAAGTGAGTTTTAAAAAATGTTAATTTGTCTCTTTTTTTTTGGGGGGGGGGGGTACATTGGTGTACTTGCAACACATTGTTCATCAAACTTCCCTGTTCGAGACTTTATCGCAGCACTTTTGTGAAGGAAAACACCGAACAAGATATTAAGCCGATGTACTTTTGTACTAAGTTTGTTGAGCAATAAGGATTAACGACAAGATACCTTTAAACTTTCACTCTGAAACAAGAGAACCGGTCAGGTGCTAGAGGCTAAAGATTAATTTCCCAGCTCAAAAGAATACATCCGAAAAGTACATTTCATAAACATTTTTATATTTTAAAGTTATTAAAGTTTGATGATAAGCTTTAATCGCTTAGCTTCACCTATTAAACATTCCTCACGAAAATACTCACGTTTGATGATCGCTGTGAGAATAAAACACAAGAATTTGCAGTCAGAAATTAAATATCAGTTTCTAAATCTTTGATCAGATGTAGTTGCCTCAGAAATCCACCAGAACTAAGTCAGGAACTGGCTAGACTTTGAACATAACGTACGAGAATTGCACCATGCACAACATTCTTGGTTGATGTTTAAGATTTGTGCCAACAGCCAGTTGTGCAGGGATCCAACGACGTGAATTTTGCTACACTTCGTGCAAAATCGAAATAACTCTTCAAGGTATAGACTTGACGGAGTCAATGGCATATTATTCCTCTCGAGATCATAGAGGTGAACGGTATTTGGAGAACAATTCCACACTAGTTTACCTTGAGTCTACAGTGTACACTAGTGGTGTCAAGTCCTCACTGTGTGAACGTTTACATATATAAAAGAAGTACCATCACGTGCATGTGGGTACGGCGTTATTGTCAGCTCTCAACAGCAATCTCACGATTTTAATATATTAACCTGGTTTTAGCTTTCTGCCTTTTAAAAAGTTTTAGCAAAAGTTTTATGGCACTTGTGACACAATAGAGACGTCATATTAATGACGAAGATTAGTGCTGTTTCTAAAAAGTAACCTAGCAAGAGAAGCACATCGTCACAACAGTGGTTTTT
>NW_004797470.1:348866-350276 GCF_000002075.1 Aplysia californica | reverse complement strand
AGAGAGACAGAGAGACACACAGAGAGAGAAGGAGGGAGAGAGAGAGGGGAGAGAGAGAAAGAGGGAGAGAGAGGGATAAGGAAAGGGAGAAGGAAAGAGAAAGAATCAGAGTGATAGAGATTAGAAAAGGAGAGAGAAAAAGAAGGAGTGTGAAAAAAAAAGACAAAAGGAGAGAGAGAAAGAGAGAGAGAGAGAGAGGGGGGGAGGGTTAGCTGATCTAAAAGGGAGTGAATGTAACAAAAAATCGCAAGGAAATCTTGGAGAATAAAAAATTATGCCCTGTTATGTTCAATTTCCTCTATTAACTCCCTTGGGGAAAAAGCTGGAGTATTCAAGCGTAGCAAGAAGCATCGGATCTCCAAACAGCTAAAACGCAAACATAACAAATTGATGTGTGTATTTGTCCTAGAGTTTTCTTTGAAATTACAAGAAAATAACAAACAAATAGCTCAAAGTGAAAGGTCACTCCACTTTTCAAAGACATTATCTAGAGTGCCTTATTTGAAGAATGGGGTAAGGACCTATTTTGCTAGACGCTCTGTGTCAAGTCGACAAAGGAAATGTCTTTCAGGCTAGAGAGACAAATTATAATATATGAAGCTCAAGAAAACGAATAAAATTGAAAGAAGTAATTACAAATAATGACGTGTTGGAAAGAGCTGGGATTATAGATATCAACACAACCATAAAAAGGAGAAAAAGATGGAAATATCTAGAACATGTTCTAAGAACGCCTTAAACAAGTCTGACCTATTAGCATATTCAAGAGGCGGGATCTCCGAGTTTAAGGCCCTTTTCCAAAAGGACCGAGCCAAATAGGTAATTCATGTAAAGTGCCTTTCCCAATGAAACAACGGGGCTCGAACCTCCGATCCTGTAATCTCACATATTTTAAATAAACAAAATGGTCACAGAATCCTTCATTAATGGTAGTTTGCTTGCGTCCCAAATTCTTGGAATCAGTTAAAAACTTCTTTCTCAAATAATACCGAGACGACCCACTAGCGATCCCTCTGAGAGTGGAGACCAAAGGATGTGTATAGTAGGTCAAGTAATTTTTTATTCCGAAAGGGAGTCTCAAGTAGACTTTTACCCCTTTGTTCATGTCACGAACTCAGGAACGACGTCTGTGGTGTAGCGGTTAGACGCTTTGCAGTTCCACCCAGGAGTTCTGTTTCTTAGTTAGGAGAACATATTTATTGAGTACCGCTGTCTTATTGCTGGGATTTTGTATCCCCATAGGCCAGGTTGGGCTCTGACGGGCAGAGTCACAAGCCTGTCTTCTCAATGATCTAATTGTGTCTCTGCGGACTTACAAAATACTTGCATGAAAAATTACGAACTGAGATAAGCCAAGTGCCCTATCCTGTTCTTTACACACACACACACACACACACACACACACACACA
>NW_004797470.1:347348-348766 GCF_000002075.1 Aplysia californica | reverse complement strand
TCTCTCTCCTTCTCTTTCTCTGTTGAAAGGATCGAGAAACAGGTTTTTCTTATGATTCAAATAGACGTCCACATCTTGAAGAATTGCTCATGAATTCTTTAAATCATTGTATTATGAGGATTGTTTATGTTTCGTAATACTTATTTGGTCCTCTATAAATCTGGAGCTCCCCCTTAACCCCCAACATCTTAGCCCATAAGAGAAGTTCGACATTCTTCACCCCCCTCTTCCCCCCTCTCCCCTCCCTTTCTTGAAATGATTTAAAGCGTCCCCTGTGCAGGACGTCACAACTTCGAAATGTGGCCCCACAAATTGTGGCGATTGTTGATGAGCATATAGGTCAGATACGCCTCGAACGGGGGCGGGGTTTTGGTAAAGTTTACTTTTCCCCTTTCATTTTTGAGGTGAACAAAGATAGAAATGCTTACAGAGACTTCTCTTAAAGTACAAATCGGGATGTTGTTTAAATACCTAGGTTGCAAAATTAAACTAAAAGCAAAACGTATGTAGAGATTTTTTAAAAAAGAGGATTGTAATGTCTAAAGAAACTTTTAACAAAATGAAACCTGTTCTCTCTAATAGAAATATAACAATGAACACAAAGAGAAGAACCCTGAAAGCGCACATGTGGAAAATCCTTTTGTATGTATACTAGAGCTGGACAGTAGGACACAGAGAGAATCCTGGTAGCCGCTGAAATGCAGTTTTTAAGGAATATCAGAATCTCAAGGATAGAGACAAAACAAATGCAGATAGTGAAAGATCTATAACCAGAACCATCAGAAAAAGACAATTAAGATAATTTGATCACATGAATAGATCAAAAGGACAAGAGAAGCCGTTGCTGTTTCGAAAGAAGAGCTGAGTAAGACAGAACAACACACACAGAAGGCCAGAAAACAATTTGCAAAAAGGAAATCCACGAGAAAAACGGAGCAGATAGGGATGACAGAGTCGAGTGTCATGGTCGTCAATGTCTGCCTCAGACCTGACACATGAAAATGGAGAAAGGATGCTGCTAGTAAAATATAGAGAACATGCAACGGGGGAAACGATAATATACAAAATAAAACATAAAGTAAATTATAGTGAAATAATTAGTTCATTGTAACCTGAAAGGGGGAGAGGGAGTCAAAGGCTTAGACGTTTGATAGATGGGCGTATTGAATCTTGGAGTTCATTTCACTAAACTAATGAAGCCAAAAGCTCCTCGTTCAGCTGAGACTGCTCAGGTTTTGTTCCCTTGCAAGGTCAAAGGTTAGTGTCAATGAAAGTTCAGCGTGTGTTTAAGATTAAACGTGGGATCAGAGAGAACTAGAAGGGAGACGGGGGATTAGAAATCAGGAAAATGGAAGAGAGAGAAAGAGGGTAGAGGAGGGAGGTGGAAAGGAGGAACAGAGAGGAAGAGAGAGAGAGAG
>NW_004797470.1:344998-347079 GCF_000002075.1 Aplysia californica | reverse complement strand
GAGAGG
Source organism: Aplysia californica (assembly GCF_000002075.1). NCBI lineage: Eukaryota > Metazoa > Mollusca > Gastropoda > Aplysiida > Aplysiidae > Aplysia > Aplysia californica. The sequence goes on along the minus strand of NW_004797470.1, from coordinate 347,073 downwards.
AAAATGAGATAGGAACTAAGGAAAAGTCAGGGATACAGACAGAGAGGGACAATTGATAATACTGCCCCCCCCCCAAACACTTTTAACCCATTCATATCAATTAACACTGGGACACTAGTTTAGAAGCCTATGACTGCGCACCGCTGTTTTCGTTCTTTAACGAGTAATCTTTGGAGTATTTAATATGACCACAGCCGTAGCCTAAACATGATTCGATAAAAGTTAGCACTAGATTTGAGACTTGGTGGATATCGTACACATTTTCAAGTCTCAGCTTTCTGTGGGGCGACATTTGGATTGCCATGACGTAATGAGCAAATTTTCACATTTTTCAGGAACGGAAGGTGAAAGTATATTTTTACCCATGATTACTTACTTAAAGCTTAAAGACGTGAAAAAAATAGAGATGGCCAAAAATAAATGAATCTCACTAACAGTAACAGCATGACAGGAAAGTATTCTGACTCCTTAAAACACGTTAAAAGGAATATTTATGTAGGTCTGCAGGTAGCAGTCTTCCCTTTGGAAATACTATTATTACTTTTCATGAGAATTTCATATGTAGGACTGAAAAAAGTTAATTATTACCCCTCTCGGATATTTGTCTGGAACGATTTCGAAGACGGCAAAATAGACAGCTTCTCTGGAGAAAATTGAGATAAATGGATCAATGATACTATGGTTTGAATAACTTTCTATCTCATGAGCTGATGAATTTGCTTGGCGCGAAACGAACACCATGGCGAGCTTGGAAGAGCGAGCTGTAAACAGTTATTCCACACACAGAAAAGAAAAAAATTGGACCGGTAGTGAAATCTTAGTAAGTTAGAATGCAGAAAATAATCTACTTTCATTAGCCAAATACAATATTAAATACTTAACCCCCCTTTTGAAGCAATCTAGATCGTTAAGGCGGCCGGCATCTTCGACCCTGCCAGTAAGAACTAGCGTAGTTGTTGAGTAAAGAGAAGCACATCGGCCCCGTAATGGTCATTAAGCACTGGGAACAAGTAGGACAAAGAGACCGACAGACAGAAACTAGATGAGGGCAAAATCCGGATAAATATCCGGATAATCGGATAATCCTCAATAAGTACATTATCCGAATTCAAACTCTTAATTCTCTTTCCTGACCAGTTTGCCGAATTGGGTGCACCCATTTGTTGAAGGGATGATAACCCCTTTGTCAAAGTGGTTCTAACACATTTGCCGAACCGATTCATAACATAATATTTACCGAAGAGGTGCACTAACATATTATCCGGATTTTGCTAAAGCGACTCATTGCCCAGCCCTAACAGAAACACTAGAGGGAAGATAAAGAAGTAGGACCTACCAATGGGCGCCCTCCAACCACCTGCAGACTAACGCGGGTTCTTGGGTGGAGTACTACAATCCAGCAGAGTGAGCAAAATCGAAAACATCCTGGGGTTTTTTCAAATGGGTGGCGTATTGTAACACCAGTCCAAACAAAACCCTGCCATCTTCTAGCACCTCCATCGACACAACTTCGACCATTTCGGATGGCGACAGTTTTTTTCCGACCTTGTCCATTGACCGCTTAAGCTGCACTGAGATCAAACGTCGTTTTTTTTTCAGAAGATGTATACACCAGCCAAAAAGAGCAAGGTAAACAGATTCAAGCAAAAGCCTAACATGGGGCTCTCGTGGCCTAGAGGTTAAGCTGTTGGCCTTTCATTCAAAGGTCCCGGGTTCGAATCCGGGTAGCGACCAAAAAATTTTCTTCTCTAAAATTGTCTCCTTTCACCCCCTTTCCTGCTCTCTAGCAATGTTCTGTTGTCTGCTTTCATTTCCACTTTCTGCCTCCACCCTCTCACCTCCTTTGCCCCCTCCTCTGGGCTTCTGACTCTTTCTGCAGCCTTTCTACTGCTACCTCTTGGATTCTCCTTACTGCTGTCTTTCTGCCACAACCCTGATTTTCTGGTAGGAAAGATCTACACCTAGCCTTCTCGGACAAGGGCGAAAAATCTCGGAGGGCCCGTGTGCAAGTTACGCACGTTAAAGATCCCTTGGTGGTCTAAAAACGATAAGAGTAGGCTTCAGTCGCCACCCGG
>NW_004797470.1:343779-344898 GCF_000002075.1 Aplysia californica | reverse complement strand
TTCCTACCAACTGAAAATATTAGGTGTGTCCTGCGCGCTCATATGACCTTATGCATTTGCGAGCGCCGTAAAACACTTTTCAAAAAAAAAAAAAAAAGAAAGCCTAACTTAAGGCCTTTAGACATATACTTTAGTATCTTCTTCAGCTCAGAGGCTTGTGATCGATCTGCCCGGACCATAAATTCCTTATCCTTCGCACGTCTTCTGTTAAGAGTAAGTCTATGTATATGTAGTTCAGAATCAGCTGGTACGGTTTTTTCCTATTTTTCGATTTTTTAAATATATTGCAGGTGTTTTTTCTCTCCTATCGAGAAAATTAGCCCATTTAGGAGGCAGGCTGCTTTGACCCGGTCACCCAAGGCCAACTCGGGCTTAGTTGCGATTCAACACCTCAGCAGACAGACTACAGTACTCTTTTTTTCCCCTTTTTATAATAATTTTTTTCCTTATTGGGGCATGATTTAGATTTTCTAAAGGCTGGGAATTGATCCTCGTTTAAAGATCTAATAAAAATGCTCTTTCTCCCTTGTCTGCAGTCTGTTCTTATTTTCTTGTTGTTTTTCCTACGGTTTTGGAGCACGAAAAGATCTTGATGAATCTTCCCCTGTGCAGTTCGCTCGAGAGGAATAATCACCCGAGGGAAATTTCCGATTCAGACTTTTCTGTCACGGAAAGTGCAAGTACCCTTCCCCCTTTCTAAAAATGTTTGTGCAAAAGGCATAGACTCGTGTTATTATATCCACGACTGTGCACTTTAAAGTGAAGTTCACCGTGAAGTGCGCAATTTGAATCTATCTGGAACCAAATGAAGGACAAGTAGAGGAGAATTGCAACAGTATTCGACTATCACAGCCCGACTGTTGGGTTGGGTTTTTTGGGTCTTTTTTTTTGGAGTTATTCATTTGTGGACCTACGGTGCACACCAACGCACAGTAGGTTTTTTTATAGAGATCAAAATGCAGTGGTCATGAATAGGACACACCGCTCTTAAAACAAACCTCCAGCAAAAAAACAACCAAAAACAAAAACAAAAAGCACAACTGCATAGTACGCTATTACACTCATTTTACAAACAGATCAATATCTTTAATCATAAATGAACTATCACTCCAATAGTTG
>NW_004797470.1:342102-343092 GCF_000002075.1 Aplysia californica | reverse complement strand
TCCCTCACTTACATACATGTATACACACATACACATATAGATACACGCGGACAAGCACACACACGCATTTACTCATTCATCAAGACACACTGTCCCACTCACTCATTTATTTACAAATCCACATACTGTCTCCACACACATACACACACGCAACCACAACCACCCCTTTTCACCCCCATTCCCCACCCCCAAAACATGAACACACATACAGACACATACATACATAATATCTACCCACACATTTACTGACACATTGCTCACAAGCTCCCACTCGCTTTCTAGAAAGAATAAAAACTATAATAATATTGTAAGCATTCCCTAAAGGCTTTCATGGTATGCAGACGAAGCATTCATAAACCTTCATTTTGTTCCTACGTCATGTCCTTTTGATGTTTTGAACATAGAAAAAAAGAACACAGAGAGAAAATTAACTCCACATCGGCCGGATATAGAGTTTGAATGGAACATGCGTCTCTGTCGCTTGATAGGTAAATTACAATATAAGGTCATTCTCGTCGCATTTTGCGTTCAAATCGGCCTCCTATACGCTCCCGTGCCGAGGAAATGAAGGACATAAACATGCTTTACGCCACGAATACGAGCAAGATTCACACGTACAGTTTACAGCAAGTGAAGTTTAGCAAAAACAAGACTGGTAAATATGCTGTTGAAGATAATAAATCTAGGTTGTGTTGCTAGGTCTTTTTCCAAGTCTCTGAATAACTAGGTTTACGGAGGCTCTTTAAACACGAGCACAACTAGTACTAATTTTAGGCTCAAAGGCAATTTTTGAACGGCCTTGGCAACTAACAAAAAGCTCCAAAAAGCCGGAAACTGTAGTCCGTATTCTACTCGCATGCGTGGAGTATGCTGAAAAGCTGCTGTCAAAATAACAAATTTCAAATTACTACTAACAGACAGTAAAAGCATGCGTGTTGCTAGTCTTCCAATCTCAGTCTCTCTCACAATCCCGCTCTCGACCCCCACACA
>NW_004797470.1:340681-342002 GCF_000002075.1 Aplysia californica | reverse complement strand
GCCGCTACATTCAACAATGATCTTCCCCCTGATCCAACTTGGCATGTACTTTAGATGAAACGCAGACAACGTGGGGGAAGACGTAGTCGAGATGAGTATTAAAAAAGAATAACACCTTTATATCATGGTCTCCTGTCTATCTCTCTGTTCGCAGTCTCACACACACACACACACACACACACACACACACACACACACACACACACACACAAACACACATTTACATGTAATCCCACTTACATACATGTATACACACATACACATATAGATACACGCGGACAAGCACACACACGCATTTACTCATTCATCAAGACACACTGTCCCACTCACTCATTTATTTACAAATCCACATACTATCTCCACACACATACACACACGCAACCACAACCACCCCTTTTCACCCCCATTCCCCACCCCCAAAACATGAACACACATACAGACACATACATACATAATATCTACCCACACATTTACTGACACATTGCTCACAAGCTCCCACTCGCTTTCTAGAAAGAATAAAAACTATAATAATATTGTAAGCATTCCCTAAAGGCTTTCATGGTATGCAGACGAAGCATTCATAAACCTTCATTTTGTTCCTACGTCATGTCCTTTTGATGTTTTGAACATAGAAAAAAAGAACACAGAGAGAAAATTAACTCCACATCGGCCGGATATAGAGTTTGAATGGAACATGCGTCTCTGTCGCTTGATAGGTAAATTACAATATAAGGTCATTCTCGTCGCATTTTGCGTTCAAATCGGCCTCATATACGCTCCCGTGCCGAGGAAATGAAGGACATAAACATGCTTTACGCCACGAATACGAGCAAGATTCACACGTACAGTTTACAGCAAGTGAAGTTTAGCAAAAACAGAGTGGTAAATATGCTGTTGAAGATAATACATCTAGGTTGTGTTGCTAGGTCTTTTTCCAAGTCTCTGAATAACTAGGTTTACGGAGGCTCTTTAAACACGAGCACAACTAGTACTAATTTTAGGCTCAAAGGCAATTTTTGAACGGCCTTGGCAACTAACAAAAAGCCCCAAAAAGCCGGAAACTGTAGTCCGTATTCTACTCGCATGCGTGGAGTATGCTGAAAAGCTGCTGTCAAAATAACAAATTTCAAATTACTACTAACAGACAGTAAAAGCATGCGTGTTGCTAGTCTTCCAATCTCAGTCTCTCTCACAATCCCGCTCTCGACCCCCACACATTCTCCTCTCTCTCTCTCTCTCTCTCTCTCTCTCTCTCTCTCTCTCTCTCTCTCTCTCTCTCATAATTGATGCATACACACAGTCATCACCTCCCCCACTCTCT
>NW_004797470.1:331765-334265 GCF_000002075.1 Aplysia californica | reverse complement strand
GTTTTAGTAAGAATTTTTGGGCACTTGCAACATAATATAAGGTAATCATATAAGTGGTCGAGGCTAACCACACACACCACAGCACCCGCCAACCATCCGCAAAGAAGGGTTTAATGTTGGGGGCAGTGAAAATATTGTATTTGATACTGGAACCGTAAAGGGATAAGATTTTAAATTAATGACTATTGTTGCACATGACGTTACCATAATTCATGCCTAACCGTCAAAGAAAAGATAATTTAAAAAACTGTTCATCGTAGCTCTCTCTGTCTCTGTCTGTCTGTCTGTCTGTCTGTCTGTCTGTCTGTCTGTCTGTCTGTCTGTCTCTCTCTCTCTCTCTCTCTCTCTCTCTTTCTCTCTCTCTCTATTTCTCTACCTGTCTCTCTCTGTCTCTCTCATACACTCATAATATGCCAAACATTCACAAACACACACAAACACGAACACAAACACTAACACACACACACGCACACACACTCACACAAACGCTCACACAAACACGCACACACATGAGTGTTCGTACTCACACTTAACCCCCCCCCCAAAAAAAAAGATAGTAAGCGAAAGAGAACTTATGAATCATTTATTAGGGGAGAGCGTGAAAAGAGATAGCAAAACAGAAAGTACATGGACGAAAAAGAAGACCAACATTTCTTTACATTCTCTTATTTCCAAAGAACGAGCCCTGCCCTGCCCTGCCCTCCCCTCCCCTCCCCTCCACATCCATCCACCCACTCCCTTCCACACCCGTGAGTGGGATTTGATTTGCGTCGGGAAAGGTGTGTGTGTGTGTGTGGGGGGGGGTGGTCTGTCTCCAATTTCCTCTATTCTTAGTTACCCGTGATTACAATTGTTCCTATTATTATATCTTTCGCATTACAATTACTTCTCCTATAAAAACTAAGTCCACCCAGCCCAGCGTGTTACGGTCAAGTGGCCAAGGCTACGAGGACGAATTAATTGAGCGATGACGAGTCCAGACACACACACAGGGCATAGACTACGTGCAGATAGCACGTTACCCAGCACCCGCGATAATGATTATAAAATGTCTGTTTTAAGCACGACAGTTCTGAAGGGCAGAGGCTCATAGAATCAACTTTGAGATATTTATTGACAGATCTAAGGATAAAATTGCTTTTCTCCTTTCGGTATTATCTGATTCTCTGTTTGATCTATCTTGCCCACACCCGTCTTCTCTCCTTCCATCTCTCAGTCTCTTTCCCTATCTATCTATCTATCTATCTATCTATCTATCTATCTATCTATCTACCTATCTATCTATCTATCTTATCTCTGTCTTTGTCCCTCTTTTTTCTGTCTCTTTCTCCCTCTTTCTTTCTTTCTCCATCTCTAAATCTCTCTTTCTCTCTCTCTCTCTCTCTCTCTCTCTCAGTTTTCCTCTCTTTCACTGATTCCCTCCCTCTTTCACCTCTTCACCTGTCTATAACTAAACCGCTTCTCTTTCTCCCTGAATCCACGTTTAATCCCAAGCAAAGCATTAACTTTTCCCTGACACTAACCTTTGACCCCACAGAGTAAAGAAATTAGAGATATCTCAACCAAACGTGGAAGCATTTGGCTTCATTAGCTCATTGAAATGGGCTCACAAATTTCAAAGCAAAATGGCCAACAACACAATTGAGACCATAACTGGTCACTTTTAAACGCAAGGGGGGTGTCCCCAAAAATGCTGTTTTAAGAAAATCGAAGGTAAAGTTTTTGGATTCTTGTTCAGCTTCTTTACAAAAAACAAAACTCTATAACCACACAAGAATACTCACCAAAGAAGCCAAACTTCTCCTATAGGTGGGGCAATGCCCACATTAAAATTAGGTGTAGGTCAAGAATTCTGGAAACCCCCGAAATCTGGGTTAGCCCGCTTGTCTTTAAAAGCGACCAGTTTAGAAGACAGACACCTGTCCCTGCGGGTCAGGGCCAATCTGGGTTGAAAGGGATAGCCTACAACATCCCAGTAGAAAGACCGAGACGTTTGATAAAATCTCTCCTCACCGGGGAATCGAACTCGGGGCTCCTGCTTGCGACATGGAAGAGCTGAACCGCTACACCAGAGACGCTGGGGGACTTTAATATTAGATTCAACACGTTCATCTATCGATTGTTACATTTTTTTACCCCCTTTTCGTTTCTCATGTTACACAGAACTAGGGGTTTTCCTATTATTAGTAACAATCTCCATAAATAATTTATTAATAATAGATCTAGAACATGACCATGTAAACTAGGTGTCTCAAACTCGAGGCACGCGGGCCAATCGAGTCCCTGTAGGATGATTGTGGGGCATCGTAATGGTGAAATCAGGCGCTCGTCATGATAAAGAAATCGAAGAAACCGGTTTATTATTCACACTGGTTTGGCAATTTTTATCGAATATTTGGTCTTTGGCTCAACATCTTTCTTATATTTTCGAAGAAAGTGGCTATTCTCACCCGCCCGGAAGTTCTCGCAAGATCAACTCCTCCCCTCTTCTCTCTCTCTC
>NW_004797470.1:326113-330557 GCF_000002075.1 Aplysia californica | reverse complement strand
CACACACATACACACACAAACACAAAAAAAAACCCACACACAGACACATTAAAGCAAATCCACAACCCCTTCCCTTTTCTCTGCAGAAATTGAACTCGTCAGTTTCTCAACAAATTCGTGGTTGAAAAAAATATTCTGTTCATTTCTTTTTCTTTGGCCTCTCCTGCAAACCGTCTCTGCTCCCGAGTTAAGGAGCACAGTGTGTGCCACAAATGCTGACATCTTTAATCACTGGCAACGTACCCGGAAGTTGCTCAAAACAATCCATAGGGCTGATGTAAAAGTAAAAAGAAGTAAAGGTGTGAGCCGAATATAGGCTTAGGGTTGGGAAAGAGGATTGGGGGGGGGGGGGTGTTTAGGTGTCATGAATTGCGTGTTTGACCAGTCTAAGAGTTTGTTTGAAAAGACGGAAATGGATCGAAGGTTTACAATGTTTGTTCACGGATGTTGCAAATGTTGGTGAAACTATTTTTTTTTAAAGTTTAGTAACAATTTTACGGCACTGCCACACATCCAGGACATCTAATCTAGAGTTGAAGGTTAGAAGTGTTACTAGAGATTTTGCACGCAAAAATGGAGAGATAAAGACGATAGAAAGGAGCGAACCACACCAGAGCACCCGCCAACCACTTACTTAAAATGTTTGATCCAGGGTGCTGCAATTGTCATGGAGATTGGTTTCTTTTTAAGGGCATGCAGATAATGCATTTTAAGTCAAATGTTAGATTGATTGTTCGCACAGTAGAAATGTCATTTAATCTCTGAATCAGAAGTCAGAATGAAAAGGTACTGTTGTCAATGGTTTTTATTGACAAAAGGCTTACGTACACAAGAACTTTACTCATAAAAAGACGACAGACATAGTAACATATATCAACGTTGATCAAAGGCACACAAAAATGTTGACTTCATACGCGAAAGACGAGTTTAATCATTTACGTTTAAGAAATGGGGAAAGGGTAAAGTTACATATACCTACCAGTAAGTTAGTTTTAGTAAGGTTTTATGGCGCTCGCAACTACATAAGGTCATATGAGCCCCAAGGGGTGAATGTCAAAAGAGAGGTCAGTGTTTTGCGCTGCATTTACTCTCTAGATTTTAAAACTCTTCTTCTAGGTTAGTGGATGAGGTGCGGTAAAAAGAAAGCACAGGTTATCACTAATTTCACCACTAGTCCAATTACGAAATAAAAAAGAGCATTTTCCTCCTCCTCCTTCTCTTCCTCCTCCTCCCCCTCCTTCTCCTCCTCGTCATCATCATCAACAGCAACAGCAACAGCAGCAGCAACAGCAGCAGCAGCGACAACAAGAAGAACAAGAAGTAGAAGAAGAACAAGAAGTAGAAGAACAATAACAACAACAGCAGCAACAATAAGAAAACGAAAGAAAGGATCTCACGATATTTACCCCAAAGTGCACTCTAAAGAAATGAAATAACAACCCAAGCCCAACACAAGTCTCAACATCCCCTCAGTATTATCCCAATCTCTCTCCTCAAGAACACCAGCATGGAAAGAGCGAGTCGCGAGCACGCATCAAATAATGATAGAAAACCGAATAAGTGCGAAGTAATGAGACGGCGTTCCGGAGTGCCTCCATTTCTAGTCACGTGATGCCCTCGCCAGAGGATTATGGGCTATAAATCAGATCATGTGATGGCTAAAAATAAGTCTCAGTGAGGGAAGAAAGGGCGATAAGTGCGGGTTTTGGTTGGAGGTAAGGAATGAATAGAAGGTAGTAGTTGCAGGGGGAGGGGGTGCGGATTGAGGGAAAAATGGAACGTGGTAGAGTAATCCAGCTAAGAGATTACCGGGAGTTCATCTTCGATTTTTTCCCATTCTTCTTTGCATGTCATCGAAACAAATCAAATAATTTAATGATGATGATGATGATGATGATAATAATAATAATAATGACGATAACAGTAATAATAATAGAAATAATAATAATAATAATTTAGAATAAGAACAAGAATAATAGTAATAATAGTAATAATGTTAATACCTTTCAGACATTTGCACACAGAAAGTGCTCAATGCGCTTTACAATAATGCAATGAAAAAAAAACAACCCAACAACCTTGGATAAATAATATGTGAGGCATCGTGGTGGAACCAGGCTCTCGTCAATGTTTCAGCATGTAGAGTTATTGGTATCGTCTTAAAGCTTGTTCACTTGCCTTATATTTGGATGAAAAAAATATCAATTTATCTTGGATACAAGTCGAGATATTTGCAAATGAAGGTGGTGGTGGTCACCTGTTTTCAGAGGTAAAATTAGTGAGAAAATGGCCGCCAAAGATTAGTTATTTCCTTAGCTTAAGAGTCCGTGGTAACTGAAAATTTACATTTTTTGTGCCTTTGATCAACTTTTCTCGGAAAAATTCACAGAAATGAGTTCTTTAATGGGCATGAAAGGTGTTGAGCCAAAAAACAATTTTTTTAAAAAAAATTCACAAACCTGCTGAAAAATGCAAGTTTCTTCATTTTGATTATTCTGACGAAAGCCTGATTCCACCACGTTGCCTCACATATTATAGTTGCTTTAACCCCACTTGGGCATCTACGCATTTCACTTCTCCGGTACACACCCCATCTGATAAAGGGAACGGAAAAACAAGTTTTGTTCAGATAATCTCCCATTTGCGGGAATTGAACCCACGTATTTTGCTTGCAAGTGAATGCGAAATAATCTCATATAAATAAGAATAAGCAAGAGAAGTAAACCACTGAAAGGGATTTAAAGCATACACCATTTCCAGAGAAGTAAAAGGCAAACAACGCGTTTGCTCTTATACTGCCTCTCAGTTAAATTATTAATAACCCCCGCCTCATTTTTTGCAGATTTTCATGCTACTGTTATTGTTCCATTTGTTTAGTGTGTGACTTTCTGAAAAGCAAAGATCATAAACAATTCAATTCAAAAGAAGACTGCTTGTGCATTTTTCTCTGTTGTGTCCAAGATTTACGCAGTTTCTTTGGCATCCCCGGCCATCTCCCCATGCCATTCTGCTTTTGCCTTTTCTTTAGTTCTTCTTACCCTTGGGATTTCAGCACATTGTAAGTCATGATACGACAAACGTCATGGAGCCGAGAGGGTTGACAACGGATTGCTTTTACGTATAGTTAGACTAACGGTTAAACTATAGAGTAATGGTTGGACTGTTTGCCTTGCACACTAAAGACACAGGTTTGATTCTCAGGCAGGTAAGATATACGATAGAACGTATGTATGTAGTTGTCTTTCAGCGGGGATTTTCTCTCATTCCACAGAGACGTAAATTAACCCTGACATAACTTAGGCATTTGAAGTTACCGTTATAATAGTATAATTTAAAAGCCTGTTCATTCGTCATGCTTTTGAAAAATAAAATATTAATCTACTTTGAATTCATTTGTGTCCAGATTTTTGCGATTGAAGGAGGTAGGGGTGGCCTGATGTCAGAAGTTAAATTAACAAGAAGAATGGCCGCCATATTTCGGTGGCTTCCATTCCTCCAATGTTGGAAACTGTAAATTCACATCTTTTGTGCTTTTAAGTAAAATGCACACATAAATGTTTTATCAAATGGACTCAATAGGTATTGAAAACCCCTCCCCCCCCACCTCCCCAAAAAAATCGATATAAAGTTCCCAAAATTTAGAAATGTCTATTTCTTCGATTTCGTTACCTTTACAAGTGCCTGATTTTAACGCGATGCCACACATAATGTTATAGTGTGGGCGCGAATCCACCAGCCAGTGTTCATAATTGTATGCCACTGAGCTGACCTACCGAAGAAAGACCACGATTCTTTTTTCATAATAAGGAAGAGATATGTACAGAAAAGATCAGATTCAGGATATAACTGCAGAGCAAGGATTATATCCCTACGATAGACGACCTGTGATGTATCAGCGGCATCCCACTAGCAAAGGTGAAGCATAGTCTTGTAGTGGAGGTGGTGGTGATGATGATGATGATGATGATGATGATGATCACGCACGAGAACAACAGTATCAGCAGAAACTACCAGCGGAGAAAGAAATTCGATGCCATCAATGTGATATTAAAACAAAGACCAAAGGGAGGAAACGGTCCCATGCACCTTGAGCTTCGTGCAGTTTCGGATCACGTAGAATGTATTTTTGAGAGCAAGATCAAAGGAGTAGGCGGGAAATAGTTACGTCACATGTAACGTAAGGACGAAAAGGCAAGAGTGCAGACGAGCACCTTTAGCTCAGTTCGTAACATCCTGAACTACGGAGAAGATGGCCCTGATTCAAATCCCAAATAGGGTGTTCTGAACGTGTGTTGTTCAGAGGAGTTTCTAATGCTCTCCTTCCATATGAATGATATTGATATTGATGATGATAATAATAATGGTTGTTTTAGTTGGCCTTTTACTACAACGATGATGATGATGATGATGATGATGATGATGATGATGATGATGATGATGATGA
>NW_004797470.1:323549-325102 GCF_000002075.1 Aplysia californica | reverse complement strand
CCTCCTCCTCCTCCTCCTCCTCCTTCTTCTTCTTCTTCTTCTTCTTCTTCTTCTTCTTCTTCTTCTTCTTCTTGATGATGATGATGAGAACTATTACCATACATACATAGTAACACATAAGTATGTTGAAGCATATTCAGCACCAACACCCACACGAGAACAAAATTGGACATTGATTTATTCTCCAGTTAAATCGCAGTTAAAACCCAGCTCTAGGTGAATTCCTCATCCACCGCTTCATCCTTTATGAGCAAAGCAGCACAGTAGTATGTTTTGAATACATAAATAATGTAAATAAAAGTGACGAGCTCTGCCTTCGACAGTAAGCAGGACTGGAAACGGACAAAAAGCCATTACCTCAACGGTCCGGGGAAGAGACGGTAACAGTCCCGCTTGAGCTTAGACATCAAGCAGCAAAGACTAAATAATTGGGTTTTCCAACGGGAACAGAGGTTTGCCCATTAAACATTTAGCGGCCATTACACAAAATGGTCTCAAGTGATTCCAGAAATACAGTCTGATTTAGAATTGGAGGAAGTTCATCGCAATGAAGCCAAACAATGACGTACTAAGTATTTAAAGGTGGGGTAAGGGGTAGTGGAGAGGGTTATGGCGGAAAGAGACTGGAGATGGAAGGAAGGGGTGGCGAAAAAAATCTTCTGGTTGCACCTGAAACTGGATGCAGGGAGCATTTTCAGAATTTTGGAGTACATGCATTCCTACGCAATTCAAATTATATCCTCGGTTAAACCTTCAAAGTTAGTGACTCTATGGAATTGAGTGGATGAGGGATGTTTCAAGACTCGGGTTAAAATATCAAAACAATAGCTCGTACTTCCAAGTAAATTCTCCCTTCCCCACCCTCATTGTCCCCCCTTCCCCTCAGAAAAGATGGGGTTGCCACTAAAATGTCCCTCTTAAATTGTACACAACTGTATAGAGAGATGGCTAATTACTATAATTTTTGAAGGCGTGAATTCTGATCATTCATCAGACAGATTGAAGACGCTATTTAGGTTCACTTTAAAAATGTAGCATTACTCGATATTTCATCAAGATTTCTCAATTACATTTTCTGTATCGGAAACTTTAAAAGACAGTGCAATAACAGCACGCATATTCTGGTATATTTATATTTCAGACTTGTTTAGTTTAGTTTTAGTTTTAGTAAGAGTTTTACGACACTTACAACAAGATAGGTCATATAAGTGCCGAAGACTAAAAGTGTTACAAGAGAGTAAAAAACACAAAAAAGAAGACGGGGAGATAAGGATGATAGATGTTAGATAGGAAAAAAGGAAAATTTGTGTGAAATGGTTAGGAATTTATTGCTCTAACATTGCACAGTGTCTGCCGTTGATCTAAAATATAACATGTTCATTTAGTTCTTAAAGGGTTAATCTGTTAATAGTTGTATACAAATACAATATCGCGCTTTAAAACAGGTCTGCGTCTATGGCACAGCAGTTGGGTGCTTTGCCATGACACACAGAAGATGTGAGTACAATTATCTTTGTGGATTACAGGGTCTGCGGTTCATTTTGGCCCCTAAA
>NW_004797470.1:316818-321611 GCF_000002075.1 Aplysia californica | reverse complement strand
CTTTTAAGATGAAACCCATATATTAATATTACGTGTTCCGGGATCGTGAAAGGAAGACAGTATAAAATAAAACAATAGGGGAGAGAGAGAGAGAGAGAGAGAGAGAAAGAGAGAGATAGAGAGAGACAGAGAAAGGGAGAGAGAGAGAAAGGGAGAAAGAAGGGGAGGGGGGGTAGATAGAGAAAGAAAGAGCGAGGGAGGGTGAGAGTAGAAGAAGGGGAATGAGGAAGAGAAAAAGAGAAGGAGAGAGAGCAAGTTAGATAGACAGACAGAGAGGAAGACAAACGAACAAACAAAAGATAGATAGATAGATAGATAGATAGATAGATAGATAGATAGATAGATAGATAGATAGATAGATAGATGGATAGATAGAAAAAGTGAGATAAATAATTAATAGATATGCCTAGATATTTATTTGACAGTAAATGTTTGGCAACTATTATTGACACAATAAAATCCATTCAAGAAAGACATTCAAATAATTTGGCCTGGGTGGAATGTTGCCTCTCTTGGGGGTTTTTTTTCCGTGGAGACGAAGAAGACCATATTTTCATCCCGAAGTTGAAAGTGGACGCGTAAATCAGTGATCGGGCCGATTTATGCCGAGAAAGATCTGTCTCGGCTCGGGGAGCGAAGGGTGACATTAGCTGTAGATCGGTTGATAGTGCGTCGCCTCAGAACTATTTTTTCCTATCAATTAAAAAATTTCTGAGTTACAAGTATCACGCAAACTGCAACGGTCGATTGTCTTATGTCACAAGATGTAATCTTGAAATGTTGCTTTTTGTCACAGAGAAGAATTGCATGTTGCCCTAAATCCAAATGTGTGAGTTAGATCAGTCTTATTTTGTCCAAACTCAAATAGTACAAGAATCCGAGAAGAAATTTGTCCTGAGTCCTTTTCAGCCAATCATAGTTTAAACACGTGCTCTTGCTGGCGATCCTGTGCTATTCAGCAGCTGTAATTCTTTTGCTTTTACAGGTCTGTGCGCCTTTGTAGACAACTTTACTGATCTTCACCAGTCTTTGTCCAAAATGGTCTGCTCCTATTCTGTGTGGCTGATGTTGATGGTTTTCAGGGAAGGTTTGAGGGTATCTTAGAGAAGCTCCTTCTAGTCTCAATGAGAGCTTTTGTTTTGTCGTTCGACACACTCTAGATTCTTTTGCAGCTGATGGTCTGGTATGCAAATTACTTGATCTGCACAACAAAGCCAGGATGGAACGCCAGTACGAGTGAGTACTTTGGTGTTCGGAATCTTGCATAGCCACTTATGTTTTATTTATTTTTTTCTATCAATTTTGGGGGGTTTAAGTATGGTTTTTACGGAATGTGTAACACAATTAGGTCATGTAAATACCGAGAATCAAAAGTGTTAAGAGAGTGTTACAAACAGGAGAAATAAGTGGAGAGATAAGTACGATATATGATTGATAGGAAAAAAGGAGCAATTTGATGATCTTGGGCGGCTTTGGCCGGGGTCTGAGGGGTAGAGGTTATTTTGGTCTTTCTGCTAGGATGTTATATCACTCTCTGCCCTGGTTAGCACTGACACGCAGAGTTGGAAGCCTGCCTCCTAAATGATCTAAATTGTATCGACTGGGTCATAAAATCATCTACATTTTTATTAAAAAGGCGTTGAGGGTGCACATTCATCCTTGAAGAAGAAATCACCGAGATCTTGGGTTTTGTTTTGAAGTCTCCTAGAGGTCACAACTGATATATCTGTGTGGTGCTTGATGCCGAATGTCCGTATCCGTGTCACTGAATGCGTCAGGTTAGATTGCCGTGAACGTGTGGCTGAACAGAGTGGGAGCAAGAACACAGCCCTGCTTCAGTCCTTTTGAGACTTTAGTCGCGAAGTCAGCGTTTGATGGTTATAAACTTTCTGGGGCATCCGTACTTTGCCGTGATCCCGAAAAGTTCGAGTGAGATAGCAGACAGATGAAAATATACTCGATAACTGTTGAAATATTATTTAATTTTGTTAAATGTGTTGTTGTACGATTTGTCACCATTGCTGTTGCATTATGTTTTGTTAAAGCTGTTGAAATATTTGTTGATCATGCTGTGGTAACGTTTACTGTTGCTGTGGCTGTTGAATCGTTTGTTGCCTCTGCTGTTGTAACATTTTTTGCTGTTGTACTGTATATTGTTTTTGCTGTCGAAATATTTATTGCAATATGACAGTGAGTGTGAGCTCTGCATCGTGTTTCTTGCAGTATACAGTTTATGGCATCTGGCAAAGCTGCCTGTCCCAACTCCCCAGTGAGCTTAACTCAGACACCCGTCAAGAACGGCCATGGCAGAGGAAATAAATTTCTTTCAGATTTCCCAACCGAATAGAATCGGAATCTGATAAGCGCTTTCATGAGCTGGGCGCTGAAAGGTTCTCCGATGAAGACGAGATGGACGCTCAGTCTCATTGTGTCGTTATTTTCCATGGAGAGTCATTCAACACTTCACAGGAAAATGAGCGGGGGAGATTAGTATGCGAATCAAGCTCTGGGTGAATCAACCTCTTCTCACGAACAGCTCGTCCGAATTACAGCTCATAGAAAGAAGGGACGATAACGCTTCTTATTGTCCGTCTGTTAAGGGGGGCTCTCTGAAACGCGAACGAAGCGAAAACAAACTTGACATACGAACAATCTACGAAATCGTTGACCTCCCGAAGCTCTTTCGATTCCGACAGGAAGTTACCAGATACGGGAAGAAAGTGACGGCCAAAGACAGAAAATAAATCAGCTAATCCGGCATACGTCTAGCGGACTCTGAGGAAGGGTATTGAGCCTTTCCGATAAGAGAAATTAAAGCTTTAATCTGTGACCTGAGCTTCAAGAGGAGGTTAGAACACTCTTTGTCGCAGTACACTTTGGTCTGTGAAGGTGTGTAGGAAAGATTAGAGTACACTTTGGTGAGTGTTGGTGTGAAGGAGTGATCACAGTACCTTTTGGCCGGTGAAGGTGTGTGGGAGAGATGACAGCACACTTTTGTGTGTGAAGGTGTGTCGGAGTGATCAAAGAACACTTTGGTGTGTGAAGTTGTGAGGTAGATTTCACAGTAAGCTTATACGTTAATGTGTGGGAAGGTGTGTTGGAGGGGTCACAGTACATGTTAGTGTGTGAAGGTGTGTGGAAGTGATTAGAGTACACTTTGGTGTGTGAAAGTATGTAGGAGTGAGAACAGTTCACTTTGGTGTCTGAAGGTGTGTGGACGTGATTAGAGTACACTTTGGAGTGGGGAGGGGAGTAGGAGTGATCAAAGAACACTTTGGAGTGTGAAGGTGTGGGGTCAGTGATTAAAATAAACTTGTGTGTGATGGGGTGTAGAAGTGATCACAGTACTCGTTGGTGTGTGATGGCGTGTGGAAGTGATCACAGTACTCGTTGGTGTGTGATGGGGTGTAGAAGGGATCACAGTACTCGTTGGTGTGTGATGGGGTGTAGAAGGGATCACAGTACACGTTGGTGTGTGATGGGGTGTAGAAGGGATCACAGTACTCGTTGGTGTGTGATGGCGTGTGGAAGTGAGTAGAACGCAACCATCAAAGGCATGCTTTCAGTCAGTCTTTACCCGAAAAGCAACATTATAGACATTAAATTGTAACGTATTTAACGGCTATTGTCAAACAGCTGGGGTTTTGACATAAATTGATCACGAATATTGTCCATAAAATGTTTTGTGTTAGTAAAAAAAATACGGCACTTGCAACACAATAAAGCCATATAAGTCCCAAAGATTAAAGGTGTTACATGAGAGTAGCAAACACAAAAAAGGAGTTTGTTGGAGTAAAAAGAAGCACATCGACTTAACAATGGTCATTTAGCGCTGAGAAAAAGTACGACAGACAGACAGAAACAACAGGGGGGAAATAAAGTAGTAGGACCTACCAGTGGCGCCCTTCAAACTCCCATGCAACAACAAAAAATGAGGAGGAGAGATCAGGACGACAGAATATGTTAATTAGACACATTCTAAATAATATTGAAACTAAGTGAAAGTGTATGGGTTTTGCGCCCATATCAACACTATTAGGCTATTTAAGAGTCAGCTATCAAAACTGATGGTAGGGGCTCATTGAGAGGATAAATAGATCCACTAATATATAGATAAAATATATGATGTTATATGATATATAATAATAGATAGCATTTGTATAGTTCAAAGTCCCGCTCAACAGCAAGCTCATATTAATACCCCAGAAGACCTAATAGCATTCTGAAACAATCTCAATTTCCAGGGAAGAAAACAATGTAAGCTGCCATTTTATAGGCGCTAAAACACTAACATACGGACAATGATTATATTGCAATGTCTATGGCCAGGTACTCATTCCCACCTGAGAGAAGTGAAAATTCGAGTTAAGTGTCTTTTCCAAGGACACAACGTTGGGCCTGAGGCTTGAACCCAAAACCCGCAAATTCACGATTATGAGTCTGGTAGACTAACCAAAAGATTGATAGATGTTCAGTACGAAAAGACACAGACCAATACAAAGGTAGATAGCGAGAGCAACACTTATGTTTTGTTTGTTTGGGTTATAGGGGAAGCTCATCGAAACAATTGTGCTAGGAAAAAGTAAGACACACAGAAACAACAGGAAAAAATGGACAGAAGTTGGAAAATAGCAGTGGCACTCTGAAGCTACCCGCATGACGCTACCCTTTACATATCTTTCGAAGAACGGCTGAATTTCTACTATCTCGCTTCATGATTAAAACATGGAGAAAAAATGTATCTCTCTCCATCTCTCTCTCTCTCTCTCTCTCTCTCTCTCTCTCTCTCTCTC
>NW_004797470.1:308947-316130 GCF_000002075.1 Aplysia californica | reverse complement strand
TGTGTGTGTGTGTGTGTGTGTGTGTGTGTTTATGTGTGTTTATGATTGTGTGTCATTAGTGTCAGAGTATCATAGGCGATTTTGGGTAGGGGTGGGGAGGATTCATTATAATCGTGAATGTATTGTTTTAAAGATACTTTTAAGCAAAAGGTAAATTTTGGCCCCCATTCACATTATAAGGTAAACAATGTTTTTCTTTCATAAAGACACAACGACCCACATGTGACCAGACACTTAGAGGAGACCTGTTTGCCCGTAATAGTTCCAAGTAAGTTATGAAAGGAGGGCTAAATTCGCTACGTTAGAAAAATAACGTTCTATCAGGTATTTTTGGCAAATTTGAGGGACTAAGACGGTGAAGTCAGAAATAAGCTCAATCAAAATTGTCCGATTATTTGGAGTCATTTTCAAGATAATCAAAAATTGCATTCTAAAAAGCTTGACATTATGTTTTAACGTCAAATTTCTCAAAACTAGATACTGAGCAGATAGAGCTTTGTACTTCTTGGGTAGCAAACTATTCACTCATTTTATGGTTGACGTCTTGCAGTTCGAGGATTACACAGACCATAAGCACATCCTCAAAACAAAGAGGAAATGATGATTTTTAAGTGCGGGGAAGAAGCACGATAGAAACACAAGAGGGAAAAAAAAGAAGTAGGACCTTCCAATAGCGCCTTTTAACCACCCATCATCATCATCATCATCATCATTGCCTTTCTCACCCCACACCACGGTATAAGCCACGGACAAACACCTTCCACCTTTCTCTATCATGGGCTAGCCTCTTGATGTTATTCCATGCCTTCCCACTATTCTGAACATACTTGTTCCCCCGAGCTCAGCTACTTCTGTCCAGACTGTATCCAGTGTGTTTCGCAGACTCCTAATATGTGCAGTCTGCATCTCTTCATCTCTTGCACTACTTGAGAACTATTTCCTGCTTCATACAAGGTACAAACATCCCACGACGCAATCCGGAGAGACTTATTCGACAGAGAAGATTTCGGGTCAGAAGAATCTTTTCGGCTTTGTCCGCTGTCCTTCATTGTTCCTGCTGATGCAGAAGCTACTCCGTCTCCCAAGATCGAAAATAAAAAGCTGTGTTTGTCCGTGTTTTTGTAACTTACTGGGTTTTTTTTACTGGGTTGGGTAGTTGGCCCTCCGCAAACTGGCACTTTTCGGGCGCTACTGGGAGGTCCTACTTCTTTTTTTCCTCTGGTGTTTCTGTTGTGCTTCTTGAACCACCCGCTTAAAAACAAATGAAGTAGAAACCTGTTTTGTTGGTAATATGCTATACCGCAATAGACGCTATTTAATTCATAAAGGGGGCGGGCTGCTTATATAGGCTGAGCAAAGTATGGGGAGAACAGAGAGTAAACAAGAAGAATTAAGCAGTGGTCAACAGCAAAAAATAAAAAATAGAAATGAAGTAAGCACTTATTATGGTCAACAGAATGAATAAGAATATCTAAGTGAGGAGGTATTTATTATATATGGTCAACAGAAAGAATGAGAATATAAAAATGAAGTAGGCATTTATTGTAGTGAACAGAAAGAATAAAAGTAAAAAAAACAACAACTAAAGTAAGCATTTAATATGGTCAACAGCAAGAAAAAGAATACATTCAAAAGGAACAGTAACAAAGCCTTCAAACATCATGTGCACAGGTCTATTTTTAGTAGAATTAGAAGGTTTCTTTGACGTCACAATAAAATTATATTTGAGAACTCTTTTGGCGAAGTAACGCAGTACAAATTTATTTCTGGAGACAGAAAAGGCTTTGAAGTACTCTGCGTTTTTAACAAACGTGAAACACGTGAACATGTTTGTGTGCATGCTCAAAGCTATGGAAGGATGATGAGATGAGGAGGTCGTGATGATAGCGGTTTGGGGTACCCAAGAACCAACACGAACCGAACAGCAATTTATCAGCTTTTACGGGGATGTCAAAAGAAACACCCACTCGTGTACGTGGGGTTTTTTTGTGCGGCAACAATGCTGATTATTCAGGGTGTGCGTGGAAGAAATGGGAGGTCAGAGATTCTCAAACCTAACACGGACGTCTCCATGTCTCATAAACGATAGTTCCCTGTGTCGGAGGCACGTGCCATAACACACCGCAAACTTCCCAAATTGAGAAGTCAATCTTTGTGGTCGTCACTCGTAAAAGAGGTGTCAAATACTTCCTTCCCGCCCCTGCCCAAATTCCCCCGCCCCCTTCACCGCAAATCCGCATCTCATAGCAGTATCCGATATTACACGCGTTTCGTTACTCAGAAGCACCAAAAAGAGTGCTATAGGAGGTGTGTGGACTGTTGTAGAAATCATAAAGGTTATTTGGACTGGTTAATGATTGTATTTTTAAAGCCCCGAACGACACGATAAAGCTTGTTAATAGGTGGGAAAGTTCATCTCTGTCTACCTGGGCGGAATGAGAATTCAGTAGCTTAGTTTTAGTTTTAGTAGAGGTTTTATGGCGCTCGCAACTGCATAAGGTCATATTCAGTAGCTTAAAAGTACGACATAGATACACAATGAAATAAACTCCCGATGTGCAAGGATCAAACTAACGACTTAATTCTTTTTTCTAAGACGTGTAATTATAGTGTTTTATGCTCCCCCCCCCCCCAACTTAGATGGTTTAGGAGATTGATTTCTTCTAATCTGCTTGCCACAGCCAATCTGAGCTCAGAGGAATAAATTCCAGAAGGCAGATGAAGATACTAAACGAAATACCTCATACCACGGGAATCGAACTCATGTCCTCTGGGTGGGACGGCTAAGCAGCTAACCACCACAGTACACATTACACATACTAGTCTAAAGTTTCCTGCATGATGTCAATTATTGTAAACTAGCTGGGCCCCCTTTCGATGAAAGGAATGATCGGTGCATTAACATAAACTGAAAGTCATTGGCCTGCTACATTTACTCACTACTGGAATGGAGCAATACACCTTGAGAGCAAAATGAGACACGTGTTTCCAGCTTGCCAAATATGTAATAGACGGTACAGATTGATTCTCTATTCCGCTTTCATGGTTGTACACTCCAGAATTTCAAAGGTGTGGAAACAGTGCGCACGGATAGTGAACGGAAACATCACTTGTTTACAATGGCATCTTTGAAGACGGACTTCCCCAAGATTCTGTGTGGACGAAACAAAGCATTTTGGAAAAATCGGGGAAAGCAGTTTGTGTGATTTTTTAAAGTTAGGTCCTAGTCACATTGATGCTGTGGACGCCTGCAAAGTTTCAAAGGTGTGGGTTAGGTAATAAGGGAGGAGTTTGTGCACAAAGCCTCCCAAATCCACTTTTATACATAGATTATATATTAAATTACATTAAATACATTAACGCTCTTCTCCCCCTCTCTCTTTCTCTTTCTCTCTCTCTCTCTCTCTCTCTCTCTCTCTCTCTCTCTCTCTCTCTCTCTCTCTCTCTCTCTCTTAACGGCTGGAGTGCTAAATCAGACACTCATGCACAACTAGATGGCAGAGAACAACGAGTTCGAGTTTAGTCAAAAGTCACGAAGAGATGTAGATAGCGTGCAGATGGCCTTAAACCAGCCCCACCACCAGAAGTTTGTTGATCCCCACACAAAACAGTTGCTTTTAGTTTTAGTAAGAGTTTTACGTCACTTGCAGCACAATTAGGTCATATATACGTCCAGAAGATTAGGAAAGAAGGAGCACATCACACCAGAGTATCCGCCAACCACCCGCACGCAAAACTTGTTCAGAGAGACTGAAAGGGTTTTAAGGTGAAATAAAGCTAGGATAATATGATGAGCTTTGTAAACCTATCCCCCAACGCAAGCATACACAAAACTGTGTAGTTTTTTAGATACACACACACACACACACACACACACACACACACACACACACATACACACTCACACGCACGCACGCACAGAAAGCCACCCATCCACACCCCCGTCCGTCTCATACATACACCTTTTTAATCCAGCAGGCTCTGCAACACTCAGAAACATTCTAGGTTTCTAGAGAAGCACCTATTGCAAACCCCTGATTAAGCGCTCAAACTAACACGACCTTTAGTTTACCAGGGTAGCCATTCCCACTTGTGTGAGGTGATGAAAATTCCCAAGGACACACAACTTTGAGTGCCTGACGAGATTCAAACCCACAATCTTTCGGTGTGAGCCTAAAAAAATAACCACTAGACCATCTATGCTGGCAATAGCACGATACTGCTTTGAGAGCCTATCATGTTTGAAACACACAACCACACATTAGCCTACGGTTGCGTGGGTGGCATTGGGGATCTCTCGTACTGTTTTGTAGGCCTCATGGGTTATAATCTCATTGTGGGTGACGTCATAGAGACCAGTCTATTGCATTGTTGCTGGTAATTCGGAGGTCATTTAGGGACAGCAGAATCCCAGGCCACTGGAGTGGATCATCACATTCAAGCAAAAAGTATACAAAAATGGACAAATCGACGCCAAAAAAAAAGAGAAAGATATAATGATATGATAAAAAAAAAAAAAGATAGGCCACTAAAAAGCGATGGCAACAGTCCAGAATCCGTCCAATAATTGTTGAGTGGTTGGTGGTCGTAGGTTCACAAAGAAAGTCTAGAATATTTTGTTGTTGTAAAGACCTGAAAATCAATGGGCCTATTTCACATGTTCTTAATACAGACATGCTCATCTCAGATAATTAAGCACAAACAAAAATAAACACGCCAATGCATTGTAACAACCTGTAATGATGTGATAGTGTTTGCAATCATTATTGAGTTATGCGATTTTTGCCATGCATATCGTTATGAACCAAATATCCCAATGGACATGAGCAACCTTTACTCGCCATCCATTTTTTTTTCTTTTTTGCGTTATTTCCCTTTCCCGTAATGTTTACACTTTCTTACATCATAGGGGGGAAAACAGACAAACAATCACACAAACAAATTAATAATAAAAAGAAGTGGCGTCGGTGGCCTAGTGGTTAGGCTCTCGGACTCGCAACCGTAAGGTCGTGGGTTCGAATCCCGTCAGGGACCCGACGTTGTGTCCTTGGGAAAGGCACTTAACACGATTTTTCCTCACTTCACCCAGGTGGGAATGGGTACCCGGCTATAGACAGCGAAAGATCTTGTCAGTATGTTAGTGTTTGAGCGCTTAATCAGCTGCTTGCACTGTATGCTTCCCGGGAAGCTGAGAATGTTTCGGAGTGTTCTATGGTCTGCTCGGGTAATAATATAGTGTAAAGCGCAAAGAGCCTGCTGTTGAGCGGGGATTTGCGCTATACAAATGCTATCTATTATTATTATTATTTAAGCATCGTTTTATTTAACGCGAAATTCCCGCCCAACAACAAGCTGTATGCATTTTATACACTACAAGCTGGGCCCCCTTTCGATGAAAGGAACGATCGGTGCTTTAATATCAACTAAAAGTCATTGGCCTACTATATTTACACTCTCCTGGAATGGGGCAATAAATCTGAGAGATGCAAAAAAATTATAAGGTCTAGATCTATACTCTCAAAATATAATGCGCTTAGCGAAATATCACTTCCGGATTTTCTAAAATTACAGAGACAGAAGCGTCGGCCTACAAAAGCGATCGGCGAAATAAAGAAATTTAGCTTTTTGCAGCAAAACTGTCTCAAAACTGAAAAAACGAAGGGCGCCATGGTCAGGAGAATATTTTAAAGAATCGTTTGACGAAAACCGCATGTCGATCGATGCAGCCATTAAAAAGCCTTTTGAATAGCAAAATTCGGCCACCACAAATAGATAATAGATATTCATTACCCTTGCATATCTGATAACATTTTGTAGCTTCTTGCATACAGTTTGTTTGCGTAAAGAGAGGCACGTGGACAGAATAATGGCCATATAATCTTAGAAAAAGTAAGACTGACAGAAACACCAGAGGGAAAGTAGGACCTACTAGCGGTGTCCTCCAAGGGATCACACTGTGCAACCTGTCGTTTTACAGGTGATAAAAACACTTGAAGAGCACAGGGTTTAGTTTTTGTAGAGGTTTTACGGCGCTCGCAACTGCATAAGGTCATATGAGCGCCAGAAGATTAGAGCTGTTACAAGAGAGTAACAAACATAAAATAGAAGAAGTGGAGATAAGTACGATAGATGTTTGATAGGAAAAAGAAGCAAACCACACCAAAGCACCCGCCAACCACCTACAAGTACAGGGGAAACACGAAAGAAGTCACAACTGGAAATTGTGAGAGTGCCAATTCTGAAAGATTTTGGATTCATAAATTCATATTTGTTTGACTTGTGGTTTATTGTTAAGTGTTGTTGAATGGGAAATCTAACAGCAATAATCAACCATCAGTTGAACAGATATACAGTTATCAGTGAAAAAGCGTTCTAATTTGGTACCCTCACGATTTCCAATTTTTGACTACAGTCGTTTTTCCCGTGTTGCCTTCACTTGGTTTTGGAAAGAATTTTACAGAGTTCGCAACTGCATAATTATGGTCACATTATCGAGCGTGAAACACAATACTGACATATCGAGAAGATCTTTTGCTGTCTTTAGCCAGGCATTTATTCACACTTCCGTGAAGAAAAAAAATGTGTTTTAGGTTACGACTTCAGTAATCCAACAACTGGATGTCCGACGCAAAAAGCCAGTAAAAAATAGCTGTGTATTCTTCTGTTTTTGTAAACGTGTTACGGCACTTGCAACACAATAAAGCCATTTAAGTGCCGAAGATTAGAAGTGTTACAAGAGAGTAACAAACACAAATAAGAAAGAGCAGAGATAAAGACGATAGATGTTTGGCAGTAAAAAAGGTGCAAATCACATCAGAGCACCCACCAGCCACCCACGAGTAGCCCACTCACTGGACATCCGACGCATAACACTAGTAAAAAAACAAACATCCAAAGTCCCACACTTTCCGTAAAATAGCAAAACGGTACACGCAAATTAGGAGGGTAAAACAGAACCCCACGGCTTTTCAACGCACACAAACGAACAAACAATAACAAAATTATAGCAAGCAAAAACGCAAATAAAGAGAATACATACTCACTCAGATAGGATCCCATGCGCATGCATTTATATTTATACAAACAGACAGACAGACTGACAGACCGACAGACAGTCCGACAGACATACAGTCCGACAGACAGACAGACACACACACACACACACACACACACACACAACCAC
>NW_004797470.1:305716-307104 GCF_000002075.1 Aplysia californica | reverse complement strand
CGTTCCTCCCCAAAACCCCCCACTTTCTTTTCTTCTTCACCATGGGGACTCTTTCTGTCCCCTCAAATGTAATATCATTTGGTCGTATTACGCCAACAACAGTTTTTGAAAGTTAGTTGAAACTTGAGAAAGCCCTGGAGACACTAGTTGCTAATCTTATCTCCCCTCTCTCGCGACTCCTGCCTGGGCTTACGCAACTTGATTAACTCTCCTTTAGGCTGGCAGGGGAAACAACCGAGGAAATAGCGCTGGCGTCCTCGTCGCACATTGATTTTGAGTATGTGTTCTCCGGGATTTTTGCAAGGTAATTAAATTCCTGTCAGAACGCTCCAGTGGCCGCGAGACTAACGTGTTGGACGAAGACGGTGTTAGACGACTCGCTCATCAGAACAGCCCTCCGTGGTTTCAAAACATAAGGGGATTTTGTGCTGGCAACCTGGAAGTGGGCTATTAGAACTAACTGCTTATTTTTAAGTAACAAAGGAAGGGAAAAAAGCTTGATTTGAAAAAGATATCCAATTTTTGTCATAATCCAGCGTGTCCTTGTTTGGACTAGGACTAGGAGAGGTGTTGAGACTGAGTGTGAGTAATTGAAATGCTTTTAAATATCATGACCTAATCCCTTTCGGCTTCTATCCCGCTTGTAGATTTGTAAATGCCGGCGTCTATGGTGTAGCGTTTAGGTTCTTAGCTATTGCACGCAGGCGATCCTAGTTTATTTTTCTTCATTGGGAGAAAATTTGCATCGAGTATTTTGGTCTTTCTGCTGGGATGTTGTTTCCCCCCCCCCGTTTCGGGTTGGCCCTGACCTGACAAACAGGGACGTAGGCCTGCCTCCTAAATGACCTATATTGAGACGGCGCAGGCGTAAAAACTCCTTTTTTTTCCTTTTTTTTTAAAGATTTGCAATAAAAAGAAGTCTCTATACATCTTTCAAAGGGCAGGCGATGTGAGACTGATTCCTGTGAAGATTAAGATTACCAAATTTATCAAGCATCTCTTCATTTCCGTTGGAAACAGTATCCCACACAATCAGCCCACGTTTTAAATAATGATCTGCACTATCTCTGAAAAAGAACGGAGGCTTTATTCATAGTTGATTCATTTAAATATTCAGAGATAAACGCCCAAGTGGTTGGAGGGTGCCACTGATAAGTCCTTATAGTTCTTTACTCTCCCTCTGTTGTTTCTGTTTGACTATCTACCTCTGAGAGAGACAGAGAGAGGGAGATAAAGAGGATAGATAGACAGATAGATAGATAGATAGATAGATAGATAGATAGATAGATAGATAGATAGATAGATAGACAGATAAGTAGATAGATAGATAGATGGATAGATAGATAGATAGATAGATAGATAGACAGACAGACAGACAGACAGACAGA
>NW_004797470.1:304109-305393 GCF_000002075.1 Aplysia californica | reverse complement strand
AGAGAGAGAGAGAGAGAGAGAGAGAGAGAGAGAGAGAGAGAGAGAGAGAGAGAGACTGTGAGGGGAGGGAGAGAGGGACTTTCTTGTTTCAGTAATAGTTTTACGACATTTGCCAAACAATCCTGTCATAAATGCTCCAGTGATTAGAGGTGTTACAAGAGAGTAACACGCTTTAAAAAGAAGGAGAAGAGATAAAAACTACAGATATTTGATAAGATAGAAGGAGCAAACGACACAGTCAGCATCCGCTAAACACCCGTTTCTTTTCTTCTGGGTTTGACCATCAAGACAGACCAGAAGAAACAAAGGAGGAAAACCACAGAAAGTGAGCATACCGAGGCATTAATATTACAACATAATGGAAGGAGAAGAAATAAAATGTACGACCTACAGAATTGCATCCTATAAGGCGCACGCCACTGTTATCTAATTAATTTTTTAAAGCTCAGCAGATTTCCAAGTACGCGTACCTGTCTGCTTTGGATGAACTGAGGAAATTCAAGAACAGAAAATACTTTTCTGTGGTGTAGCTGTTAAGCACTTCACTATCGCATCAGAAAGAGGTATGTTCAATTTCCGAGTAGGGAGGGTTTTTTTTTATTATCAAGTTTCTCCCTCTGTCTGTTGGAATGAAGCGCTCTTAACCTAAGTCTATGAGGCATCATGGTGAAATCAGGCGTTGGTTAAAATAGTGAAATCAAAGAAATTGGCATTTTTCCGATCTTTGGGCAATTTTTTTCCAATGTTCTTTTTTTGGCTCCACACCTGTTATGTCCATTTAAAAACACATTTCTGTTTTCATTTTACTGAAAAACATCAATGAAAGGCACAAAAAATGTCAATTTTCCGTTTCCAGGGACTCTCACGCTATGGACATTATCTAACTTTGGCGGCCATTTTCTCGCTAATTTTCCTTCTGAAACCAGGTGACCCTGACCTCCTTCACTCATAAATATTTCGACTTCTGTTCTACATAGATGGACATTTTTTCCCCCGAAAGCAAGGCAAATGAACAGGCTTTAAGAAAATACCAATAACCCCATATGCCGAAAAGTGACGAGCGCCTGATTCCACCACGTCGCAACACCTTTATTGACCTTTACAAGAAAGGTCGATACAGCCCGCCTTCAAAACGAGCGATCTAAATCATGTCGATGGTGCCGTAAAAAGACTCGACAATTACAATTGCACGGGATAAAAGTTCTCACTCGAAATGATTAAGTATCGAACTCACAGCTTTCCGTTTCTGTTTGTATGTGTGTGTGTGTGTGTGTGTGTGTGTGT
>NW_004797470.1:296721-302260 GCF_000002075.1 Aplysia californica | reverse complement strand
AGAGAGAGAGAGAGAGAGAGAGAGAGAGAGAGAAGGGGGGGACACCATGACAAAATGACTTCCAAAAAGACATAAAATGTGTATGTTTCTTTGAGTAAAGAGTAGCACCTGGACACTATAATGGTCATTTAGTGCAAGGTGAAAAAATAAAGACAGTCGAGTCAATCAGACAGACAGACAGACAGACAGACACAACAGGCAGGAAATAAAGAAGTTGGAACCACCAGTGGCTTAGTTTAGTTTTAGTAAGAATTTTACGGCACTTGCAACACAATAAGGTCATATAAGTGCCGAAGATTGGAGGTGTTACAAGAGAGTAACAAACATAAAAAAGAAGGAGGGGAGATAAAGACAACAGATGTTTGATAGAAAAGAAGAGGCAAACCACACCAGAGCACCCACCAAAAACCCACAGGGGCTTAGTTTAGGTCATATTAATGCTTAAGTTTACAGGTGTTATGAGAGAGTCATACACACTATAAAGACAGACGAAAGACCAGGACGATAGATGTCTGATAGGAAAGAAGGAGCAAACCAACATCAGAGCGTCTGCTAACCACCCGCCTACCAGTTGCGACCACCAGTGAATACTTTTTTTGAAAAGTTCATCAAGTTATCATGCTCCTGAACAGGTAGACGTCAACGGTAGCACTGTTAGCGGTGTCAATGATCTGGTCACCCTATATTACAATCCTCGTGGATCGCTTATTAACGTGGTTTGTTAAGAGGGTATCGTATCTTTACACCCATTTATCTATCCGAGATGGAAGGAAGAATGGAGTTCCTGCCTCTGATTTACTCTACAGCGTTTTATTGGAGTTTTCAATACGCACCATTTGACACCAACTCCTAACAACCCTTTGAAAGCCTGTATCCAACATTCATTAGAAAACTCCTTTGGTATATCTGTGCGCCACGTAAAGGCCAAAAGACTACAAACCATTGTCTCTGTTTTCCAACAGATTCATGACACCATCCGAATTCCATTTGCTCCTCCGATTTCCTTATCACTTCTTCTACCTCTTTCAATTTGTCACCCCCCCCCCTCGTCTCCCATCCCCGTCCCCGAGTCCGTTTCTCTGATCCCCCCCCCCCCCCCCAAACCAAACCTACCTAGCATCATTTTCCACAAACACACAACAATAAACATGCCACAGAAGTCAAACACTCGTGCTTTCAGAGAGTTAAAATATTTCACACCTCAAGAAACACAGCAGTCTGGCAAATTTACCCCCAGAGAAATAAAAGCAATCAAACGACATCCAGACACTTTTCAAAGGCTAGAAACTGCCGTTGACTCCACACCCGTAACTTGAATCTCCATGCATTTGAGGCTTTTATTGTTCGAGTGAGCGGTTGGAAAAAACAATCGATTCGCAGCTTTCAGTACCATTTACTCCTTCTCGCTTGTCGTGTTTTATCTTGATTCTTCGTAATGGTTTCAGAACACCTAGATGGCCACAAACTGACCTTTTGCGTGAAAAGCGCCCTAAACAAAGCCGGAGTCTCTGTAACAGTGAATGTGACCAACACTAGATAACATTCTTTTTTTAATGAAAAGAAGACCTCAGAGGTTTTTAATCAATATAATATTCATGGACTTTCAATGTAAGGTTAATCACCTGAAGTTTCAGTTAATTTCATCAAGGATTTCCAAAACGTGAAGATTCCAGATTTGTACATTTCATGCATATTTCAAAGTTTTTGGTGTAGGGGTTTAATTACAAGATTAACTGCCCAGAAAATATATGCCCCAAAGGTATCTATAAGCTCCCAAGTCTTGTTTCAATATTTTATAGAATACTACATAAGGCAAAGCTATTATTTGGAAAATGTGAGTTTTTCGTCTTCGCTATACCTCGCAGTTTTGTTCATTGGGTGTTGACGTTATTCTATTCTCGTTTTTTTTTTTTCAAAAAGAAGAATGTCAATTTTATGCTTATCCCATATGATTAACATTTAAAAAACGTCAACGATAGCAGACAGAAGCAACAATAAAAACAACAACAAGAATGGTAACAACAATTTATAAATATTTATAGTATACATTTGAGAAAAGTGAGGGGAAATTGATAAAATGAAAGTAAAATCGTTTTTTTTTTACAATCCGAGCTATTAAAAAAACACATTTTGTATGACGTTTATTCTAAAAAAAAGACATATAATGGTTGTTGCTAGTTTCATAAGAATACACTATGGTTTCAAACAAGTATTAATTTATAAATTTCATAATTACAATTGTTACTTTGAACAGTCTATCCACTTGTGCAATTGAAATGCCCTCTAGCCTTAGTCCAATAACTCTTTCACATTTCTTTTCTCTAATTCTAAGACGCGGCCTGGCATTAATTCTAAAATTCACAAGCTAATGTCTTTTTACGACATTCTGAGAGTGAAATTAGCCGTCTGAACTTTATGCCCATTGCACATTGACGATCCGATGCATCGATCTGAGTCGTAACCAATCAAATTTCCTATAGTAGAAGGGGGGACAAAAGCTACCATTTTGGGCAAATTGCTACCGATTTGACTTGAGCCCAGGGAAAGAATAAAACGTCTGATTTGAAGGTTACAGTCGTATTACAATTAAGTTTTATAAGGTCGTACTGAGCCAAAATGGTAGTTTTACCCAAACCGTGGCGGAATAGGGACGGGGAGGGAGGGGGAACTTGAGCCAGTTTTTTTTTTTTTTTTTTTTGGGGGGGGGGGTTTTCTTTTCTTTTCTTTTTTGTTGGGAAAAGGCGGGGGGGGGGGGGTCTGCGAATTAACTCATGACGTCATTCGCCGACACACTGACTACAAACATTTGCGCCGAACTGCAGTAGTTCATTGATGATGATGGTAGATGTATCAAGTAAGCCCAGTGCCAGTGATGTTACCAAACACATCTCCTGCCGTACACATGCTTACGGGTATATTTGTGTTTGAGTAAAGAGAAGCACGTCGACATTAAAATGGTAATTCAGTTCTGGGAAAAAGGAAAACAGAGAGACAGAAACAACAGAGGGAACGTAATGAAGTAGGACCTACCAGTGGCGCCCTCCAACCACCTGCACATGTGTATATTGTGAACTAGCTATACAATAGGTACGTACATTGCCTGTTTTAGAGTCACTATACTCTGTGTGTATGACTTAAGGGGGAGGGAGGGGGGGCTACACCTGAAGGCGATCTCGCTTATTTGAGGACCGGATGTTACCAAATTTCACACATATAACAAGCATAGTAAGGAGTCTTAGAATCCGCAATCAAATTTGAGAAAATTGTTTCGTGTCCATGGATACGACTGCCATATTCGATTTTGCTGACATGTCTTACGTAATGAATACCGCACTTATTGCTCGTGGAAATTGATTTGTTGTTTTTTTCGCATGCGTGTTAACAAACATTAGATCTAAAAATTTGTCTGTTGTTGTTGTTTTTTCTTTAACGAATTAGAAACATTTTTATGAATGTTTTCCTGAGGTAGTATTCAAGTTTGCAAAAAAAAAAAAAAAAAAAAATCCGTGAAAATCCACTCAAGACACAATTTAAAAAATCTATTCCTATATGTCAAAAATTCAGCAAACAAAATTTTAATATTACATCTTCTCTTCATTCTGTGAAAATTTTATGAAGATTGAAAAATATGGTGGAGTTATTCAAAAAAGTATAGAGAAAAATCGCGTTTTGAGAAAACGGCCGATAAAGAAAAATAAAATATTGACTTTATGAAGAAACGGTGGTGACAAACCTGCCCGGTATGGGAAGAAATGAGGTTTTTGGGGGTTCTTATATAATTTTGAGCCAAATCGGGACTTTAAGGGTGTACCCCCCCTCCCCTTTCAGACATGTAATAATCGTAGCCAGATAGTGTATCGGCGATGCCTTTCTCTGGCCCGTAATGAACACTGTGCGTTCTCCGGTTTCTTTTCTTCTATATCTGTTTTGCTATCGTGTTTAGTTTTAGTAAGGGATTTATGGCCCTTGCAACACAATAAGGTCACTTAAGTGCCGTAGATAAGAGGTGTTACAAGAGAGTAACAAACACAAAACAGAAGGAGGGGAGAGAAGGACGATAGATGTTTTATAGGAAAGAAGAAGCAAACCTCACCAGAGCACCCTCCGACCACCCGCTCGCTATCTTGAAGAAGGTCCGAGATACATGTACTAAATTCAACTAATACAACAGTAATAAACAGTGTCTGTTATTATCTGACATTCCTACGTTCGGTGTAGGAAGCCAATAGTAGCGAGTGAAAAAAAAACCCGCTCACGGCAACGATTATAGCAAAAATCCTATATAAGGTTTTAGTTTGAGTAAAGAGAAGCACATCGACACAATAATTGTCATTTAGTACTGGGAAGTTTAGTTTTAGTAAGTGTTTTATGGCACCTGCAACACGATAAGGTCATATAAATGTCGAAAATTAGAGGATTTACAAGAGAGTAACAAACACAAAAAGAAGGAGGGGAGATAAAGACAATAGATGTTTGACAGGAAAGAAGAAATAAACCACTCCAGGTCACCTGCCAACCACCCACAGTGCTTGGAAAAAGTAAGACAAAGTCAGAAATAACAAAAGAAAAGTAAAGAAGCTGGATCTACCAGTGGTGACCATCAACAACCCTCTCTCGCTCTTCTAGACATAATTTCTTGATATAGTTCGAACGCCGTTCTTGTACAGATACTCTTGAGTACGTTAAGCTTATAAATACTTGCTGTCTCCTTAATAATGATATTATGTGTCATCTACCACTGAAGAAACATATTTATTGGGCTGCTTCGACCTTGTAGCCTACATCAGAGCCACCGTTTGCAAAACGTGGCGGCGGCAGATAAGTGGTTGGGCTTTTTGACTGGCAACCGTGTAAAGTTGTAGGTTCGAATCCTGTCAGTGGACCCGCTGTGTGCCATTGGGAAAGGCACTTTATACGAAGTTTCTTCACTTTACCCCCATGTGGGAATAGATACCAGGCTAAAGACATCGAAAGATCTTGTCAGTTAGTATTTGAGTGCAGCTTGCAATGAATGCTCCCTTAAGGAAGCCGACTCTGATTCTGAGTGTTCCAAGGACTGCTTGGGTAATAATAGTCGTAAAGCGCGCACAGTATGCTGTAGAGCAATGGTATGAGCTATATAACTGCAAATATCATTATTTTATTATTATTATTATTATTATCAATATTATTAATATTATTATTATGAGAAATTAAGAAATTATTATTGTTGTTATTATTATTATGTCACGTTTTACGGTCATTTCAACTCAATATAAATCGTTGAAAGGCGGTGCTATCGACTTTTACGTCAAGCTTAATTACGACAGGGCGGATATTCGAACAATAATATTGTTATGAAATCTTGCTCACAACAATAGAATATGAAACAGAATAAGATCACGTCTTCCCTCCCCATCTGTAATATAAAAAAACAAAACCGTTTAATATTTCACCGTGCTTTGTCGAAAACGCTTTTTGGTTTTGTTTTTCTTTGGGGGTATTGGGTTGGTTGGACGTGGGGAGGGTGCGGGGGAGGGGGGTTGGTGGTTGTTTTATT
>NW_004797470.1:294630-296545 GCF_000002075.1 Aplysia californica | reverse complement strand
ACCCCCACCCCCAAAACAGCCTAAAAACAAAGCAACCAATGATTTTTATGTCAACAAGATAACTTCAAAACACAAACCTTAACTTATATTGACTTTTCTTTGTATATTTATGTTTGTTTCTTATTATAGAAGAGGGTTTTACGGCGCTCGCAACTGCATAAGGTCATATGAGCGCCAAGGGAGAAATCTTTACAGGGAATCAGACTTACTCTGCTCACCTCTCCAGCTTTAACAGCACAAGGTCTGCTTCAACTATAAGGCACCCCGGAAATAGCAGGTCACAAGAGTGACAAACATACAAAAGAACTAGAGGAAAATGAAAATAGTAAGGATTAGGAAAGAAAAAGCAGCAGTTCCCTGCTGTAGATCTGGCACTGTTATGAGCGTGACATGAATCAGCCCATTTACAATTCTACTATGCTTGAACGAGAAATGTCTCCCCCTTTGGGAATGGCCTAAAGACACTACAGTCAGTGGCACTGCCCCGGGGGGAGGTTTATGTTTGTGTTTTCAATCAAGCGAACAAGCAACAAAAAAGGAACACCAATGACAGTTGCTGTCTCAGCAGCAAACCCAAATAACAAAAGCAAAGACAACAACAACAACAAAAACAACAACAACAACAACAGGAGCAACAACAAAAACAGAGAGTAAACAAAAGTAGCAGAAATAAAAACAGCTCCAATTGTTAACAGAGTAGCAGTAATAAAACAACAACAACAACAACAACAACAAAGAAATAGACTGCCGACAAAAATAACAACAATAGCAAAGTGGCACAACAAGAACGACAATAAAAACACAGTAGAAATTACAACAGCAGTGCTGTAGTAACAGCGATAGCAACATCAACAACAACAATAACAAAAGCAAGAACAACAACAACAACAGCAACAACAACAACAACCACATAAAAAATGACAATAACAGTAACACCAAAAAACAACCCAGCAACAACAACACCACAGCAATAGAACTAACCAATGCTGTAGCCAGAGTAGAGGGCATTATCCATCAGTTCATTCTTCACTCCACACCCAAACGAAGGCTTACCACAAAAACAACGCACACATACACAAAAAGATTCTATCATCCTTAACCTAGAAGGCAAATATCGGTCCTTTCAGAACACTGATGAAACTGTACGAACAACAACTTAAAAAAAGCTCTAGTGATTACTCGAGATTGGTTGTTATCTTTGAGTTGACATACACATTAGAGTTAATTGCGTCCAGGGCATTCAGCCCGCTAGGACATGGGTGACCCTTTACGCCCAGTAATTCAGAATGTATATTTCTCTTCTGGGTCGCTGCAAAACCTTATTATTTTTTTAGGTTTGTTTCGGAGACGAAAACTGACCAAGCGAGAGCGATGAGATATAAGCAAGGGATGGGTGATAAAATACGACGGCCAAAATCCCATCGGAAGACGTAAACAAGGAATAAAAAGGGGTCACGCATAATTGAATTTCTCCATGCAGACATCGCCAGTTTCACGTAAGGCCAGTGACCTTCGTTTTCCCATGAATATATCAATCCTGCTTTGTGCTATGTCACGAAAACTTGCGTATGATAGATGGGGCTACGGGATGCTCTCTTTTTATCTATCCTTTTTTTTATATTTCTAAACAACTCCTACACAATGAAAGCATTCTTTGCAGCTGGAGCAATCCGTTCATAGGAAAGTCATTATAGAGACAAGCTTTAAAAAGGATGTAACACAATATAATAGAACATTTTGCTGTGCCATTTTTTTTTCTAGAA
The DNA here is from genome assembly GCF_000002075.1 of Aplysia californica. Classification (NCBI taxonomy): domain Eukaryota; kingdom Metazoa; phylum Mollusca; class Gastropoda; order Aplysiida; family Aplysiidae; genus Aplysia; species Aplysia californica. The sequence continues at coordinate 294,782 of NW_004797470.1, read as the reverse complement.
ATAATGTTTGAAAAAAACGCACATGATTCTTTGATTAGGAAATACAAATCATTTTGCTGTAAGAGTTATTTTAACATTGTATGTATTTCCCTTGAAAAGAAATTATTTTGAGAAAGAGAGAGAGAGGGGGGGGGTGAGAAAGACAGAAAGAG
>NW_004797470.1:287475-294103 GCF_000002075.1 Aplysia californica | reverse complement strand
AGACAGACAGACAGACAGACAGACAGACAGACAGACAGACAGACAGACAGACAGAGAAAGAGAGGGGGAGAGGGGAGAAAGAAAGGGCGAGAAGGAGATAACAGAAAAGAAAACCTAGAATTCGAAGTGGAAAGACTTAATGATATAAAGCGGCAGGCGAAGCGCAAGGTGAGATGATTGGCACCTCTGGAGTCTATTCAAATAATCTAGGGGAGCTCTCTACATGTAGTATAATCATTATGTTTTTGTTGGTTTATTTTTCATTCGGAAAAAAGTGGAAAGGGGGGGGGGTGCTTTCTGCATGTATAAAGTATTGACAAGTCCACACCACATTGTTGAGAGTTTCAGTTGCTTTCAGATTAGCAAACAAAAGAAAAACAACGATTTTACCCTGCTGACCATGAGATCAAATTTTATTTTCAAAATAAGTTACAATTTGGGGATTTTTACAACTAAATGGAAAGCTGTATTTGTTTAACGCTCTTCTCAACACTCTAAAATCATTTAACAAGCTTGATCTTCCCTGATCTTTGCGTCTATTGAATTGTGACAAGTTGGATAAAAGTGTTAGCAAAAACAAAGAACTGCACAATCATTTTAAGTTCATGCATGTCCTAAAACGGTAATCCTAATCAAACGGCAAACGACCGATACCCTCCCTCACTATCCCCCTTTTCAAGTTTTTAAGCAGTGATGACTTCGACGTCCTATTAGAATATTATACCGGCGACTATCGCGTAGTTTTTAGCGGCTTCGCAGTCAAATGCAAAAGACCTGAGTTCGAATATCATGTGGGTATAATTTTTATCGGTAACCTCTCAGTCTAGGTTGGCGCTGATGAGCATGGTTGAACACTGCCTCCAGAATGATCTAAATTGTGTCGATAGTGGTGTAAAAACTCGTAGCGTTTGTTTAATTAAAAGAAATTTAGGGGTGCCGTCCCTGCGTACAAAGAACTGAATTTAAACATGATTCGTTTATTTGTTTATTTGAGTAAAACTACGTACATCGACACTGTAATGGACATTTAGGGTTTCAAAAAAGGTACGATAAATAGACTGAAACAACACAGAGGAAATTTTGAACAAGTAGGGCCTACTAGTACTAGTGGCGCCATCCAATCACCCGCAGTTCCATTTTCTTTATCTTAAATTCCGTGTATAGGCTATGATATAAAATATGCAAGCACATGTTTCTGGTGTGTGCGTGATGTTTCAAAATGTGCAACCACATAGTTTTAAATCTGCAGCTGATCAAACATAATAATGTATCAGCAACGCCTTCAAAAAGTTAAAAACTCCCCCGAAACCACCTAAGGAAAGAAATCTCCGCAAGGTATCGAACCAGCGCCGTCTAATACCAGTTTGATACATGTTAAGCTAATGGTGTGTCCAGAAAGCGTCTAACATCATCCATGATATCAATAATCGAGGTAAAATATAGCAGGGAGATACGAAGCTGTCCACCTCCTTCGCCCTCGGGCTACATTTCTATAATTATCGATTTTTAACTCGGTCTGCGTTTATGACAGAAACATGTTAGTTTTAGCTAGCTATCTTTGCAAAAGGCGAAACACTTTGGGAAGATTATTAGATTATTATTATTATTGTTATTATTATTATTGGTGATCCTATTAACTGTTCAAAACATATCTAAAGTAATGTCTGAACAGATCATTTAAAATCACGAGAAGAGACTTCGGTCTATTGTTCAATAGTGTATTCTTGTCTCAGGAGTTGTGCGTATAGATATTTATAGTGCATTAAAAAAAATCTGTTCTAGTTAAAAACAAAAACGAAACAAGGGCCGACAGGGTTTAATACCTTCATAATAACTGTAAGATAATTGTGTCTCGGTGGAATCAGGCATTCGTCAAACTTTGGGCATATGAAGTTATTGATCTCATCTTAATGCTGGTACATTTGTTTCACTTTTGACGAAAAAATACTCATCTTGAATAGAAGTCGATTTCATTTTGTTTGAAGGCGATAGGGATCGTCGCTTGGTAGCAGAAGTAAAATTAGCGAGAAAACAGCCTCCAAAGTTTGGTGGCTGCCAAAGGTTGAGAGTCCTTGAAAACCGCAAATTAAAAAAAAAATTTGTGTGTCTTTGATAAACGTTCTTTTTAAGTAAAAATCCACACTGAGTTGGGCTTGGAATGGGCGTATAAGGTATTGACCAAAAAAAGATAAACGTTGCCGAATGGTTGGGAAATATGACATTTTCTGCGATTTCATTATTTTGACGAGCGCCTGATTCTATCACAATACCGTACTGCTTAAAAAGGTTAGATCCTTGTATTTCAAAGCCAGGAACCGTAAAGACTAAGCCAAGTATCTTGAAAACCATGAAAGTTCCCGACTTCAAAAACGGCCCGTTGTGGAATTTAAAACAGGGCCATTCACATGACGACAGGCCTAGCAAGTTGGTAATGGATTAATTTCTACCAAAAAAAATTTAAGAAAGGTGAAAAGCCACTCTCCATCTAGTGATACTTGTTTGTTCGTTTGTTTGTTTGTTTGTTTGTTTATTTGTTTGTTTTTTGTTTTAGCAGAGGTTTTACGGCGTTCGCAACTGCATGAGGTCATACGAGCGCCAGAAGATTAGAGGTGTTACAAGAGAGTAACAAACATAAAAAAGAAGGAGAGGAGATAAGGACAATAGATGTTTGATAGGAAAGAAGAAGCAAACAACACCAGAGCACCCGCCAACCACCCACATTTGTTCGTTTGTTTGTTTGAGTAAAAAGAAGCACATCAACCCAATAACGGTCATTTAGTGCTTGCAAAAAGTGTGACAAACAGACAAAAACAACTAAGGAAAAGTACATACCTAGGGCCTACTAGTGGCGCTCTTCAACCACGTGCTATAATGGATTAAATTCTGCTAAAAATCATAGAAATGAGGAAAACACATCAACATCTAATGATACAAGATGAAAGATAATGTAAAATAAAGTCTTCACAGCATTTAAAACACAATTAGGTCATAATATAATGGTCGCTTATAAGGACAAATGGGCTAACCCAGATTTCTGGGGTTACCAGACAGTGTGATAAATTCAACATGAAAATAAGCACATCAAAAACAGAGGTTATGAAAGTGAGCCGAAACAATAGTCCCCTGAATATCCATGTCAATAGTAAGCAACTGAAACAGGTGAGGGAGTTTAAATATCTTGGCTGCACTTTTTCTGAAAACGGATCCATAGACAGAGAAATAGAAATGCGAACTCAGAACGCCAACGCTGTCACCTACCAGCTTGCACCCCTTCTCTCTCATCCAAACATCTCCATGGACACAAAGAGACAGCTTATCACCTCAATATTCATACCAACTTTAAGTTATCAGTGCCAGACCTGGACCTTAAGCAAAACCCATGAAAGCAAAATCACCGCATGTGAAATGAGATGTCTTCGCAAAACCCTTAACATCACCAGACGAGACAGGCAGAAAAATGAAGTAGTAAGAGCAGCTATCGGCATTGAGTCCTGCCTGTGTTACATGGAAAGACAGAGGATAAAATGGTTTGGCCTCCTGTTACGCATGTCACCTGACCAGCCAGCCTTGAGAGCCTACAACACCAAGCACTCAGGCTATAAAGGAAGAGGAAGGTCACGCAAAAGGTGGATCGAGGGTGTCAAGGAAACCCTAAGAAAACATAACATCACAACTGAAAGAGCTGCAGAGCTGGCCTACCATAGAAAACTGCATCTCCCCTCGACGCTTAACGGCAACAGAGGATGAAAACATAAAAGTAAGCAAGTACCAGAAATCTTAACCTACACCAAAAATGGGCATTGCCCTACCTATAGGAGACGTTTTGCTGTATTGGTGGGTATAATTGTTTGGTAACATTGAAAACTCTCCTCGTCTTTTAAAGAAACTGAACAAGGATCGACAAACTTAACCTTCGATTTTCTTAAAACAGCATTTTTCGTGATAGCCCCTTTGTGCTTAAAAGCGATCATATAAGTACCGGCATGCCTTCCACCCATTCGGCGATATAAAATGAAAACACCACAGTCCTAACCCTATTGCGTCTGTGGTTGGCGGGGGTGATGTGGTACGGTTCGCTCCTTATTTCTTGCAACACAATTAGGTCATGTAAGTGCCAAAGATTAAAAGCTTTACAAGAGAGTAACAAACATAAAAAGGAGGAGGAGAGATAAGGACGATTGGTGTTTGTTTGGAAAGAAAAAAAACCCACACAAGAGCACCCGCCAACCACTCGCTTGTCTTCCTAAAAAACCCATGAATCGCCTATCACTACAGTAGTAAAGCCCTTAGTACGTACCCGCGGGCTCTTTCTCAAGCACATCCAGCGGAAGTGGGCGTGCCGGAAGCACGCAAGGGGCACTGCTATCTGGTGAACAGTTTTATGATGGGGAGATAATCGATGGTCATATTTGTCAAGGTCAGTGAGCACGATATTGGATCGGAAAGCCTACACTAGTGCTGAGGAGGTCAACATTCTTTGTGTTTTTGATTGTTTTGTTGTTTGTTTGTTTTTTGCTGTGTTTTGCTGATATTTTTGTTGCTTTTTATCATTCGGTTTGTTCTCTGGGGCAGGCGGGAGTGGGATTAACATTTTTAATATTTACGCCCCAATCAACACAATTTATCTTCAGAAGGTTTGCCACTTCGACTTTGATCGTCACGGCTTACGTGGGGCTCAGTGAAAAACAAACGACAGCACAAGAAATAGTTTTTAGTTTAGTTTTAGTAGAGGTTTTACGACACTCGCAACTGCAGAAGGTCGTATGAGCGCCAGAAAATTAGAAGTGTTACAAGAGAGTAACATGACAAGCATATAAAAGAAGAAGGGGAAATAAGGACGAAAGATGTTTGATAGGAAAAAAGAAGATAACCACATCAGAGCACCCGCCCACCACCCGCGCACAAGAGATAGATCTACTCGCAAAACAGATTTCCCAATAAACGAATTGAAATAGAGTCTTGTACTTCCCTGTAAGACGAGAGATTAACCATTTCACCGCAGACAATTGTTTGTTTAGCTCCTATAAAATATAATTGCTGTAAGCATTCAATGACACAAATAACAACGCTCAACTGTTGTTGTTGTTTTGTTTTTTTTGTAACCATTTCACGGCACTTGCAACACAGTTCGGTCACTTAGGTATCGAGGATCAGAGGTATTTAGAGAGTAGCATACACAAAAGAGGGTGAGGGAGGATAAAGACGACAGATATTTGATTGAAAAGAAGGAGCAAACCACACAAGAGCACACACAAAGCCACCAGAATTTGTTTAGATTTTTTTCTGCATACTTAAGCAAAAATAAAAGCTCCGTTCGACTATATTTTGAAAGTTAAAGCGAATAATTTCCTTAAGCATTTTAGGTCTGGACAGTGACAGGTTGATTAATTTATCTAAAGCACTGTTTATTTTGACCCCGAATGAAACGGAAAAAAGAGCTAATAATGTTTAAGGACTATAGCACCTTGACAGACGATCTTAAAGCAATGTGCGTTGTACAACTTTGCCTTTGCGGTCCACCTTGAGGAAGTAGAAGTATTAATCTATTCCCTCTAGATCTTGAGTTGTTGTTTTTTGTCTTTGTAAAATTTTTACGGCGCATGCAGCACAATAAGGTTAAATAAATGCTGAAGATAAGAGCTGTAATTAGAAAGTATCAGACACAGAAAAGGAGGGGGAGGGATAAGCACGATAGATGTTTAATAGGAAAGAAAGAGCGAACCTCACCAGGGCACTCGCCAACCACCCGCCTTGAGAGCTTGAATCGCTTGCCATACCCCAAAGGAAACACATGGTCAATACAAATGGAATCAAAGAAGGCATAATGAATGCCATGTAACAAGAGTGCTTAGAAATATCTTCTGTACTAAAAAAAAGAGAGAACACGCGTCCTCTTTAAGTAGGTCAACGTGTTTAATCACTACCAAAGAGGGAGTGGTCAATAAAGTCAGGGACTATACGGTAGATTTCTATGTCTTCGAGTGACTTTTTCTAGCGCATAGAGCCTAAACCATCACAAAGTAGAAATGTGTTCCCCTTACTGAGTTTATTTGTTTGTTTGTGAGTTTATATGTTTGTTTGTTTGTTTGCTTGTTTGTTTGGGGGTTGTTGTTTTTTGTTTGAATAAAAAGAAACCCATCGACTCAATAACTGACATTCAGTGTTGGGAAAAAGTAAGACAGAAACAGCGAAGGGATAAAAAAGAAGTGTAGCCTACAGATTAAGCGCCGAATGACCACTCACTCACTCGACGGAAAACACACGTAGAAGTTCTGTAGTCAAAGTAAATCAGTCGCATAAAATTAAACTCTTTAGAAATCGGCCACAAACTGAAGGAGATCAGTATTCCACATGACTTACGCCGAGCCTAAACAGTCCGTTAAACATCAACAACGAATGGAAAAATCAAGGGAGATAACATAGCATTTAAATCGAGTATATTTTAAGCCCTTTGCTTTTTCGTGTCAATGTGATCCTGACAGAGAGAGAGAGAGAGAGAGAGAGAGAGAGAGAGAGAGAGAGAGAGAGAGAGAGAGGGGGGGGGGGCAGGGGGTTGAGAAGAGAGAGATGGCTTAAGAGAGAGGGAGGGAGTTTGAAAGAGCAGAGTTAGAGAAAGAGAAAGAGAGAA
>NW_004797470.1:282107-284875 GCF_000002075.1 Aplysia californica | reverse complement strand
TACCAGACAGTCTGGCGTTAGGTTTCGATAACGATATTAAGTTCCAAGTACACGTATCAGTTGCAGGTACTCGGTGCTGAGTGTTCTTACCAGTAGGTGTAGATTTTTCCTACCACATACAAAACAGCCAGGAGTGTGTTTTCAACAATGTTACAGGATGACGACTGTCTAGGTATTTCCTGAAGGGTTCGCAGTTCAGGATTAGGATGAAAGGAAACGAGCAGGCAGACACGCAGTGTTGCAGAAACACAGGAATGTGGACGACCTTGGTGTCATAGTTATACGTGTTATTCCCACGCGTTCTCTCTCTCTCTCTCTCTCTCTCTCTCTCTCTCTCTCTCTCTCTCTCTCTCTCTCTTTCTCTTGCTCTCTCTGTATCGCTCCCTCTCCCTCTCTATCTCTATCTCTCTCTCTCTCTCTCTATGTGTCTATCTGTCTGTCTGTCTGTGTGTCTGTCTGTCTGTCTCTCTGTCTCTCTGTCTCTGTCTCTGTCTCTCTCTGTCTCTCTCTCTCTCTGTCTCTCTCTCTCTCTCTCTCTCTCTCTCTCTCTCTCTCTCTCTCTCTCTCTCTCTCTCTCTATCTATCTATCTATCTATCTATCGATCTATCTATCTATCTATCTCTCTATCTCTCTATCTATCTATCTATCTATCTATCTATCTATCTATCTATCTATCTATCTATCTATCTAAATATATCCATATCTCTCTCTCTCTCTCTCTCTCTCTCTCTCTTGTTAAAGGGGCCCTTCGCAAAACGTGGGTCCAAGCACCCAAACTAGTTCCATCGCCAAAGCATGTGTAGATTGAAAATTTGACGAATTCACACTCTTTGTATCAATTGAAGCAATCATTTCCAATACCACATGCTTCCTAACAACAGTAACATGCTGTTCATTCCAGCTCTGTCGTCCACTATACAAAAATCGATCCTTGCCTTGTTTGTTTTGTAAAGGGTTTTACGGCGCTTGCAACTGCATAAGGTCATATGAGCGCGCCTGTTTTTGGACATACTCTTGTGTCTAGAGGATAGTCAGGGACTGTTGTGGGAAGCGGAGAGGGGAGGAGACTGAGGGTTGTTTAGTTTTAGTAGAGGTTTTACGACGCTCGCAACTGCATAAGACTGATGGTTGAAAGTTCAATATTCTAAGAAAAAAGTGTGTGGGGTAGGGTTGGGGGTGGGGAAAGGGGGTCTGTTATTCCACAAAAAAGGAGTGTTTTTTTTTTTAGGGGGGGGGGGGGGAGGAGAGACGTTTTTACGCTACCATCGATTGGGTTTCCACCATATGGCTATCTGAAGATTTAATTAATCTGTGAACAGATAGGTATATTGTGTATGATCAGATATCACATTGTTTACTTTGTTTGAAAGAGTTAGTTGTAACGTCACAAAATAGACCGACAGACAGACAGATAGACAGACAGACAGACAGACAGACAGACAGACAGACAGGCTGACTGACAAACAGACAGACAGACAGGCAATCAGACATCTTATAAGCAACCCTAAAGCAGGAATGGTATGCTAAGACTACGAATCCACCGGGCTTTTAATCCACATAAAAACTTCTGTTGATTACAAAAATGTCCTTGATTCTTTCACTTCATAAGGAGTAGTAAAAAACAAAAAAGTCATTAAGCATGAAACACAAGAATCCCAAAGAGAATAAAAGAATAGCTGGAACATATTTCATAGCTCTACCTTATGAGTACTATTATATGTTTTTTTTCTGTTGTAGTGGGTTTTCTTCAGGATTAGTGATGTTCTTTTGTTTGTTTCAGCTGTTGCTGTTGTTGTTAATTCTGTTGTTATTGTTGTTGATGTTGCTTTTTGTTATTTTTTGACAAAGAGTGACTTTGCCGTGCAGTAATATCTCGAAGGGTTTTTTATGTGTGTATCTTTGTGGTTGTTGGCTTAAGGAAAGGAGGGGGGGGGGAGAGCAGACTGTTATCGGAAAATGTTTCTGTAATTGGTGTGTAAAGGTTGTAACGACAAGTGCGGGAAATAGGGTTTGGGGATAGGGGTGGTTGAGGCATTTAATGGTGAAAAAAAAAAAATAAAATAAATAAATCAAAGATAAAGAAAAAGAAAGGGGGGGAGGTGTGTAAGTGTAACTAAAGAATGTGAGGAAGCGAACGATATTGTTGAAGCATTTTGCATAATTCATGGACCACAGCTCGCCTCTCGGTAACCCACACTTTTGAAAGACAATATATCTCACAGTGCTCTCGGTAATTCCCACTTTGGGATGACACAGCCTAATATTTATGTCTCAGGCCTAATACTTTTTATAAGGTTACTAAATGTCCCTTCATGAGCTGAGTCTCAGGGACTAAGCAAGGGTTTTTGGCGGGATTATGCAACCAAAGAGCATGAAAGGGATACATTTGAAAATTGTTTAACCTATTCATTTAAAATCTTGCCTGTTTATAATGTAGAGGGAAATCTCGCTGAGGACCACTTTCAGTGGATATCCTTGTTTATAGATTTCGCATACTTGTTTCTATTTGGAAGTGTTTAACGTCTCTATTGACACATTTTAAATTAATTACAGGATGGCTGCTTCGACTTTGCCTGTCAAGGACAACCCGGGCTGAGTGAGATTTTCGATAAGATAATATTATCATCTTATGCCATACGTAAAGCTTTCCTGTATTGAATATATTTAACGATATGAAAGTTATGAAGTGGAATATCATAATAAATAGTTTTTTTATAAACTCTCCTTCTGATATTTCGGTCGATCTGTCTCCCCCCCCCCCCCCCCA
>NW_004797470.1:269027-282007 GCF_000002075.1 Aplysia californica | reverse complement strand
ACAAAACCAAATTATTACAATTTTGTCAATGTGTGACTCTTTACTTACGCCCTGGGAATGTGCTGCAAATAAATAGTCTAATTTAAAAAGAAACAAACTAACAGACATAATACAACGCTGGGGAGACTGGCTTTGTGTCACTTTTGAGAATAAACCACACTCTTCGTTTTTAGTTTGTAGTAAGGGTTTTACGTCACTTGCAACACAATAAGGTCATATAAGTGCCGAAGATTAAAGGTGTTTGAAGAAAGTAACAATCACAAAAACAAGAACGAAGGGAGATAAAGATATAGACGTTTGATAGGAAAAAAGAAGCAAACCACACCAGAGCACCCGACAACCACCCACACACACTCTTCAAACCTCAGCGATTGAAACAAAGTAGCTTCAATACCGCAAAGAATATGATGGGGTCGGATTTTCATGATTTTTGAGCAAAGACATTAAATAAAATTGTAGTCTTCGATCGCAAAATATTGTTTAATCACTCCAGAATTGAGTCATTGCTCTTCAGTTCCACTTATATAAAGTTATATAGTGTGTTCGACTGCTGTTCAGCATTGATACAAAGCTGAACCCTTCAAAATCAAACCTGAATCATTAAAACATATTAAATTACATGACCTTCGAGTTGCAAGTGCCGTAAAACTCTTACCCAAAAGTCACCGTACAGTATTTCAGACACGTGAACAGACAAGGCGAAAACTGGCAAGCGCTCGCAATAATCCCTCCGATAATACGTTTTGAGGGCAATTCGGCATGATTAGATGTTTTAGAACTGTAAACAAAGACGCAGTAGTGCAGTTCGGCCACTTTTGAGATACCCTGTAAGATTTAATGCATCGGGTTTGAGGGGTTTTTTTTAGTAGAGATTTTACGGCACTCGTAACTGCATAAGGTCATATGAGCGCCAAAAGATTAGAGGCATTTCAAGAGAATAACAAACATAAAAAAAGAAGAAGGGGAGATAAGGATGATAGATGTTTGATAGGAAAGAAGAAGCAAACCACACCAGAGCACCCGCCAACCACCCACTCATCGGGTTTACGTAATACACAATTTTAAAAATGTATTGTTAAAACAATAATGTGATTAGTTTTTGTTTTGATTTAGTATGATTTTTTTCGGCACTTACAACTCAACAGAGTCACATAAGGGCCAACAAATTTATAGGTGTTACACGAGAGTAATAATAATTTTTTTTAAGGGGGTGATAAGGATGGCTACAAAAAAAAACGTTCTTAAAAATGACAATAGATGTTCGATAAGAAAGAAGGACCAAACCACAGCAAAGTACCCGCCAAACATCCACAAATGGTTAGCTTAGGATAACCCCTTCATCTCCCCCCTCCACCCCAACCCTCTCCCCGAAAAAAAAGTTTAAAAAAAGAAATAATGATAGTCCACAATAATGTTGTTGAAAGAGAAGGACAACACTTGGAAGACGTGCGTTGTTTTCCGTGGCAGGAGTGGATTTTGTCGTCTTGGGCTACTTGGAGGGCAGACAGAGCTGAAACCGTTTCCATCTAAGTCCCCCCCATAAATCCAGATCCACAGAATGTTAACGACTCATGTTACTTGCTTTAAAGGGGGGCATCAGTGTGATAATTATACGTTTAAAGCCTATTACAGTCGTTTACACTCTTGTTGGTGGGGTGTTTTTTGTTTTCTTGTTTTTTGTTGTTTTTTTGCTTTTGTTTGTTGTTGCTTTGTTGTTTTCTTTGGAGCACGCAAAATTAAGCTATTTGTTTGCTTCTTTGTTTCAGAGAAATGGGCCACAGTAACAAAAAAAATACTATAAGTGCAATTCCTCGCCAGGCAAAAAACACATCTTAATAGACAGACATAAAAAAGCGCAACGGGTTGCATTAAAGAGAAGACTTTTGAAGGTTTCCAAGTAAATAGTTTCTCTCTTTACATCCCCTTTTGTGTTAGAAAAAATATTTCGATCCTTAAGGGTCACCGCGAAGAAGAACTAAACACAACTTGTTTAGTTTTAATAAGAGTTTCACAGAACTCTGCAACACGATAAGGTCACATGAGTGCCGAATATTAGGGGTGTTTCCAAAAAAACACAAAAAGGAGGCGAGATAAAGAGGGTAGTTGTGTAAAAGGAAAGGAGGAGCAAACCACACCAGAGCACCCATCCAACCACACACGGTGGTAAGCACTGTTACATTAAAATTTAATAAATAGAGACGACAATGCTTTTGTTTTAATGTTCTTCGGTCATCGTCTGATCTTCTTCTTCTTCAGGTATCAGAGGTGGAGTAGACATTGGCGGTCATGTCACCCCATTCCTTCACGTTGTCTGTCTTTTTCATCAGCTCGGTTTTTGTCTTTGAAAATTCGTTATAAAGTTATCCAGGCCATCTGTGTATGTTGTTCTTTGTCTTCCACTATTCTTCTTTCCTTCTATCTTTTCACATAGCAGCAGTTTCTCTTGCATATTTGATGTATTTATAAGGCCAAAGTATCTCAATTTTATTTCTTTGATGGTTCTGATTATAGATCTCTCACAAGCCGCAAAAAAAACACTTCTCTATTATATCGCTCGATACTGATATCTTACTTTTAGCTGTCATCTTGTTTGATTATTCATATTTTGTACTCCTTTATCAACGCACTTATGATATTTTAGGAGGCGGGCTGCATTGGCATTGCATTAGGAGATAAACTCGGGCAGTTTGGGAATTTATAACTCCAAACAACGGGTGGTTGGTTGGTGCTCTGTTTGGTTTTTTTAACCTGGTTTGTTATAAAAATTATATAGTCCTTTTCTCTCCTCCTCCTTTTCTTTGTTTGCTGCTCTTTAGTAACTCTTATCATCAGCACAAATATATCCTCTTTGTGTTAAGCAAAACTCTTACTAAATCTGAAACTAAACCCAGTAAAAGAGACAGAGGTAGGTGGTCGATGAAGCATTTTCCTCAAATTAGAATTTAAATCCCTGCCTTTTACAGGCCTGGCGAAGAGGATTAAGAACCACTCGGAATTTCGTTTAATTATGATCTTTCTTAGCTTCGGTCTGTCTGGAGTATATTAATAACACCCCCCGCCCCCTTTTTTTTGTTTTGTTTTCGCAGTCGTTTCATTTTTTCAAAAAATGTGCTTTAGTTTGTTGTGTGGGTGGTTGGCGGATGCTCTGGTGTGGTTTGCTTCTTCTTTCCTATCAAACATCTGTCGTCCTTATCTCTCAATAAACTTGATATTAACGAGTTTTTCTAAGATTTCATCATTTGAAAAATAACAGCATGCGAAATGAATTGTCTTAGAAAAACATAAAATATATATCACAAGAAGAGACAGACAAAGACAGGAATACATCAGACATCAAGAGGGCGTCAAATCGAGCAGGAAATATATTATACATCGAAAGACAACAAATTTGATGGTTTGGACCCGAAATCGAAATGAGAATGGGGACATAACAGCCAGCCATTAAGGCCTACAATATGTGTTGCGATGGCTTCAAGGCAAAAGGAAGACCAAGAAAATGATTGATCGACAGACCCAAAGAGACCCCTTAAATGAACATCTCGACGATCCAAAACAGCAACACACCTGGCCCACGCCCGAAAACCTATCTCTTCTTGACACCTCTTGGTTTAGAAGGACAGAAAAAGGGGGAAAAGTAAGTTTTTTTTTGTTTCAGTAAGAGCTTCACGGCACATGCAATACAATAAGGTCATATAAGTGCTGAAGATTAGAGGTGCTACAAGAGAGTAAATTTTTTTTTTTAATTTAAAAAAGAAGGAGGGGAGATAAAGACGATAGATGTTTGATAGGAAAGAAGAAGCAAACTACACCAGCGTGTGGTTGGCGGATGCTCTGGCGTGGTTTGCTTCTTCTTTCCTATCCTACATCTGTCGTCCTTATCTCTCCTCCTTTTTTATGGCATCGGTGGCGTAGTGGTTAGGCTCTCGGACTCGCAACCGTAAGGTCGTGGGTTCGAATCGCGTCAGGGGCCCAACGTTGTGTCTTGCGAAAGGCACTTTGCATAAATTTTCCTCACTTCACCCAGGCAGAAATGGGTACCCGGCTACAGACAGTGAACGATCTAGTCAGTTTGATAGTGTTTGAGCGCGTGAAATCCGCAGCTTGCACTGTATACTTCTGCGGAAGCCAAGAATGTTTCCGAGTGTTCTCAGAGGGTCTGCTGGGGCAATAATAGTTGTATAGCGCACAGAGCATACTTTTGAGCATGGATATGCGCTATATAAATGCAATTATTATTATTATGTTTGTTACTTTCTTGTAACACCTCTAATCTTTGTCACTTATGACCTTATTGTTTTGCAACTTCCGTAAAACACTTACTAAAATTAAAAACAACACCAGAGCACCCGCAAACCACCCACAAAGTAAAAGTAAGTTTTAGTTTTAGTTTAGTATGGGGTTTTACGGCGCTCGCAACTGCATAATGTCAAAATTAAAAGTAAGTTCACCGTATTCACACCTAAGCTTCTCAATCTCAACTCGTTGACGTTTTCCTAGAAGCTCACTTCAAAGAGTATCGAACATTATGATTCTTTTTCTTATGCACAATTGAAGCATACTATATATAATATGAGTATTTGTCCGAGTACCAACTTATTAGGCATACGATTAAAATCAGGCAATATTATATCGTGCTCCGTCATAGTGTCAACGTAATTGTGTTCGTGAATTTCCGTAAAACTAGAGAGCATAATCACTGTTCGTGAGAACTCTTTTTTGAAACCGAGTCCAGACAAACCTTTGAACTTGTCGTGTCCTTAATATAACTTAATATGACAGAATTGTATTCACCCAGTATGATTAACCTTCGTTCGCTTCAGTGTGATTTTGTCGTGTGTGTGCGTGTGTGTGCGTGTGTGTGTGTGTGTGTGCGTGTGTGTGTGTGTGTGTGTGTGTGTGTGTGTGTGTGTGTGTGTGTGTAAGGCGTGTGGTGAAGCCTTATCCACGAAAAAAACCCAAAAACAACATAAACATATGTTTAAGAAAACCCGAACCAGTTTTCGAAACACGATCGCCCCTAACAAATCAATCCGGATAACAAGTCAGCCAATGAATAGTCGTGAGAGATTCTGTGGTCATTTTGTGAGCTGATAATTCATTTGTGTTTTGATAAGAGTTCTGCGACACTTGCAATACAATTAGGTCATATTATGCATGTCGAAGAGTAGAGGTGTTACAAAAGAGTATCAAATATAAAAAAGAAGGACAAGAAGTTTGATAGGATGGGAAAGAAGGCACAAACCACACCAGAGCACCCGCCAACCACCCTTGCTTATTACTCATGTATCGTTAATGAATCTGCTATAATGCTACTTCAGAATTATAAAGATCTATATGACATTTTTTGGCCGTTTTGAGGTACTGAGACCATAGCTCAAAATGCCAATACTCTATCTGCGCTGTCAAAATCCTAAGAATGAACGGAGTCGTTATTAAGATATTCAAAGAATTGCATTCGAAAAAGCTTGACATTTTCTGAAACTAAAATAAAAAGCAAAAAACTGATGTCAGATTTCTCAAAACTAGGTAGACCTACTAGCAGATATAACTTTGCAACTCTGACGAAGCAATTAGCCACAAACTCACCCATTGTTTACTTCAACAATCGACAATGCCCCATCGTGTTGAGATCGAATAACCTAGTTCAAACAAAATGTGCCGACGCATAGACATCGAAGGTACCCGTTTGTAAGTGAAGAAGGGTACATCGACACTTTAAAGGTCATTTAGTGCGGGTGCAGAATGAAATAGACTTACACAAAAAAAACGACAGAGGAAAAAAAAACCAAAAGAAAAAACCGGGGCTTACTAGTGGTCCCCCCAACCACCCGACCCATTCTTCTGTATCCATGAATTACCAGCTTAGCTTATATTGTCCACAGGGCAGGCAGGTTTTCTTCTAAGCCCCCGATGTCCTACTTTGATGCAGACAGATATTTCATCTGGGATGAAATTGGCACATATCGGTTATGTTATAGATCTCGGTCTCGCCTTTTTAGCACCAATGAAGTTGCTGGTGGCTGGAATATTTTTTTCTTTCTTGTTAAGACTTTTGGCTTTTTTAAAATATTTTTTTTTATTTTTGATAAGTGCAAAACGATACTGGCGAGTTGGGCAGCCAAGCACTACAGAATGCTAATTTTGTCTGTGGATATGTTTTTTTATCGGTTCTTGGTTCCTATCTCCCTCCCCCCTCCCACCCCAACCCATCGTTATTCATACTATAGACAACAGTTCGAAGAAAGAACGCATATTTCATCAAAATAATGGTTCAGTAGTACCCTTTATACAAAAACAGGATGCTAAATGTCAAACCGCACCCAGGAGCAGACTGTTACAGTGACCATGTAACTGTAGTGGGAAAATTTAGAATCAGATTGAAAAGAACACACATGAGCAAGAACAAGAATATGAAACTAAACAAGGCATTACTACAGTCAAATAAAGAAATGCAAAATAAATTCAGAATAACTGTACAGAACAAAGTCTGCCCCTTAGAAGAAATACAAGACATAGAACAACAATGGGAACAGCTTAAAACATCTATAAATGAGGTTGCAAAAGACATCATACCAGAAAGGACAACAAAAGCAAAGAAGAAATGGATGACTGAAGAAATTCTTAATCTTATGGAGGAAGGAAGAACAAACAAAAGCAATCTGGAAAAATATGAGAATCTTCATAAAGAAATCAGACACAAATGTAATCTAGCAAAAGAGACCTGGTTAAAAGAAGAATGTGAGGAAATGGAAAATCCTTCCAATGCGAACTCAAAAGATCTGCACAGAAAAATTAAAGAGGTGTGCCATACTGGAACACATGGATCAACAGAATGCCTCAAATCAAAGGATGGGTATATCATAATGGACAAAGACAAGATACAAGAACGTGGGACAGAATATATCGGTGACCTGTACAAAGACAAAAGAGATGAACAAAGAGGAGTGGAAAATAACAACGAGGAACCACCAATCATGAAACAAGAAGTTATCAAGGCACTACGAAAGATGAAGAATGGGAAAGCTGCAAGACAGGACAACATTACCACAGAGATGATTAAAGCTTTAGAAGACTTTGGAATCACCACACTGACAAAACTTTTTAACAACATGTATGACACGGGACATATTCCATCAGACTTGTCAAAATCTATTTTCATAGCTTTACCAAAGAAACTTAATGCAAACGAATGTGAAACTCATCGTACCATCAGCCTCATGAGCCACATAACAAAAATACTACTCAGAATAAGTATGATAAAAATACGAAATAAAGTTCTCCCAGAAGTAGCCCAGGAACAGTGTGGATTTATTGAAGGTAAAGGCACTGTAAATGCCTTATATATCACCAGAACAACAACAGAACGTGCCCGAGAAGTTCAGAAAGATCTTCATTTATGTTTTATAGAATACACCAAGGCATTCGACAAAGTTAGGCACGACAAGATCATCGACATGCTGGAAGTCCTCAATATTGAGGGAAGGACTAAATGATTATTAAGAACATGTACTGGGATCAAACTGCTTCAATGAGAATAGAAAACGACATCAGCGAATACATACAGATTAAAAGAGGAGTCAGACAAGGATGTGTACTTTCTCCAGACTTGTTCTCCCTGTATAGTGAAAATATCATGAGACACATAGAAGAAATGCCAGGTATCTCGATTGGGGGACATAATATAAACAATCTAAGATATGCAGACGACACAGTCCTAATAGCAGAAGATGAAGAACACCTACAGAATCTATTAAATGTTATCGTACAAGAGAGTGACACCATGGGCTTAAGCCTAAACATCAAGAAAACCGAAACATTGGTGATAAGCAGAAAATCTCCAACCCCAATATGCAATATCAAAATCTATAATATCACCCTCAAGCAGGTACATTTTAAATATTTAGGGACCATTATATCATCAGATAGGAGATGTCACACCGAAATTAAAAGCCTCATTTGCCAAGCAAAAGCAACCTTCCACTAAATTAAACAGATACTAACAAACATCAATTTGTCACTGGAAAAGAGAAAAAGAGTACTGCAAAGTTACATCGAGCCAATCCTATTATACGGGTGCGAAGCTTGGACAATCAAAAAAACAGCTGGAAAGAACAATTGTGGCGACAGAGTTGTGGTTCATAAGACGCATGCTACGTATCCCATGAACAAAGCAAGTTGTAGAAGACAGCTTATAACGAATATAAGAAAGCGACGGGCAAATTTCTTCGGACACACAATGCGGAAAGAAGCATTGGAGAATATTTTAACAACAGGCAAGTTTGATGGAAAGAGAGGCAGAGGCAGACAGAGGGAAAAGAAACTGGACAAGATGACAACATGGCTAGGAGCAGCAAGAACAACAGACACCATTGCTGCAACGCAAGACAGACGGAAGTGGAGGTCCATGATCGCCCACGCCAGTCGGCAAGGCACCGGATGATGATGATGAGTACCCTTTCCTGAGAAATAATTGAAACATGAGCTGTGAATATTAATCATATGGCACTGTGAGAAAAAAAATGTCATCCTTCCTGTGACCAGGCTCTCGTGACCAGCCATAGACTTATATTATAATATATATCTAAGACTGTGCACTCTGATGCAATGCCGTTTCTCAATGAAGACCACAATTTGACTCCATTTGCAAAACAAATCGAATGTTCTGGGCAAGTCATCGTTATACATGACTTTTCAAAATGAAGTTCGGCGGAGTCTTTCATTAAGTAGTCGAAATGAAGGGCAAAGAAGGAAATATTTCGTTTGCTTCTTCGTTTGAGAAATGAGAAGCATATCGATACAATAATGGCGATTTAGTGCTTTAAAAAATAATACAGGCAGACAGACAGAAATAAGAGAGGAAACATACAAAGAAGTAGGACTTACCAACTACCCACGGAAATAATTCTCACGAACGTGTCAATAGGGTAAGGGATGTTTTGCCTCTTGCCTTTTATTTGTGAACCTGTGGTTCGCAGAACAATACCGCAAATTTTATACAGAAAGCAAAGGTTGGCAGCCACGACAGCTCTCAGTCTAAGATAGTATAACTCATCTATGGATCCAGTTAGCTATCGGATGGACCAAAAAAGTCTAATGAAGGTAAGGCTAAATGATATGCAGCATTGTGGTGACATCAGGAGTTCATTAAACCATTGAAGTTAAAGTAACCGACATTAATATTTTTCTCCGCTGTGAGCAATTTGATCGAACTTTATTATTCGTTTGATTGTTTAAATGTCCATTTTAGAACACATTTCTGTGTGAATCTCCATCAAAAACGAACGAAATGCACAAAAATGCAGATTTGCAGTTTTCAAGGACTCCAAACTTTGGCAGCCATTTCTCGATAAACTTTACCACTGCCACCTAGCGCTTCCACCCCTCCTTCAATGGCAAATATCTCAACTTCTATTCAATATATTATATGGGGGGGGGGGGGGGTATTAATCATACAGCAGCGAGAAAAATGAACAAGCTTTCAGATGATACCAATAAATCAATATTTCCAAAAATTGAAGAACGCCTGTTACCACCGTGTCCTGACACAAATTTGTGACTTTGTCGAATCCCGTCCCCCTTGAGAACGCCGTCAGCCGTCTGGGAACGGCTCTGTTGTGAGAAATGAAAAATCTGACACAAAAGGCTAATGTACCATTGGGATTGGCGAGCGCAGTGGACAGTTTAGACCCTCACATCGAGATGAGGTGATGCGTGGGGTCACTGTGTTCTCTCGGAATGGACTGGGGTTGACATGAGCATATCAATATCCGTGGAAGAGAAAAGGACAAAAACAGACGAGAGCCTATATTAATTATTATACTGTGGATACAATACAAACGGCCTTTCATATAGCCTTGTTTTCATTTGTTGATTTCTTTCTTTCTTTCTTTCTTTTTTTCTTTCTTTTTTTTCTTTCTTTCTTTCCCTCTTTTTTCTTTCTTTCCTTCTTTCTTTCCTTCTTTCTTTCCTTCTTTCTTTTTCTCCCCCTCTCTTCCTCGCTCTCTCTCTATTTCTTTTTCTCTTACTCTTGCTCTCTCTCCCTCTGCCCCCTCCTCCTCCCCTCCCCTCCCTCCCTCTCTCTCTCTCTCTATCTCTCTCTCTCTCTCTCTCTCTCTTCCGCCCTCTCTCACTCTTTCTCTCTCTTCCTCTTTCTCTCTCTTCCTCTTTCTCTCTTTCTCATCTCTCTCCCTCTCTCTCCCTCTCTCTCTCTCTCTCTTTCTCTCTCTCTCACCCTCTCTCTCTCTCTCTCTCTCTCTCTCTCTCTCTCTCTCTCTGTATCTGTCTTTCTCTCACACTGTTGCAAGAACACCGTATCTCCTTTTGTGGTCACTGGGATGTGTCCTTGAGCTAAACATGATTATCCTCTCTCACTATGTGAATTGACCAAGTTTTTTTCTATAATACTTATCGTTTATGAATAAATATATTAACGTGTGTCTGTGTTCAATGCGCGCCATTGTAAAATCCATTTACCAAAGTGGGTCAATAAAGCAAAATGATATATAAATATATTTTAACCAGAATATGAACAAAAGATCATCATCATCATTAAGTGCTCTACGACAGACATCGGCCATCATTGTTTTCCATTCATTCCTTTCCTCGGATGCTTTGAACAGAAGAAGATACGTTTAATTATCAGGTCCTGTCATGTTTGAGAATCTGGAATGTCAAGCCCAGTTATATGGAGATGTAACCGTACGATGTGTTCAACTGCTTTGTTGTAGTGCTGAACATACTAGTTTAGTTTTAGTAAGAGTTGTACGGCACTTGCAACACAAAAAGGCCATATAAGTGCCAAAGATTAGAGACGTCACAAGAGAGTAACATAAACAAAAAAGGAGGAGAGATCAGGACTATAAATGTTTGATAGAAAAGAAGGAGAAAATCACACCAGAGCATCCGCCAACCACCCACTGTACATACTAGACTGAAAAAAATACGGTGAAATGTTGTAGGTTTAACATCTCTTTATTAAGCTATTTGAAAGGCGGGACCTCCGAGTTAAAAATCCTTCTCTGACAGGACCAAGCCAATTGGGAAAATGGCGTACGGTGCCTTTCCCAAGGACGCAACGTCGGGCCGAGTTGAGGCTCGAACCCCCGAACTCGCAATCTCACGATTAGGCTGAGGCTTAACTAGTGTGATTCTTCTATGTGGAGGTCACGGCACTCTTCAATGTGTTTCCCCTATGTCTGCCCAGATGAGATTCACACAGTGGGGGAGTTAATAGGAACGTCCTTTTCTATCCCATGTCTAAAAAAATAAATAATGGATACAAGTGAGATTAAAAGGAGGAAAAGCTTCTTAGATGGTTATAGACCACAGGACACATTTCCCCCAAAAATATTATAAAAGAAAGAGTAATGAAAATGACTCAGCGTGTGACGAAGGAGAAGGGGTTGGAAGCAAATTACAAGGTTTGGAAGAGAATCACGAGAGTCACAAAGTAGAAGAAGAGAAGTAGACTTGTTTCCAGTGAGCAAGACTTGGGACATTAAATTACATCAAAATCTCTCTTTCTAACTCTTTCTCTCTAAACTCTCTCTCTCTCTCTCTCTCTCTCTCTCTCTCTCTCTCTCTCTCTCTCTCTCTCTCTCTCTCTCTCCACTCCCACACACATTCTCTCTCTCTGTCTCTGTCTCTGTCTCTTTTTCTCTCTCTCCAGTATTCTTTTTCTCTCTATCAATCTATCTAATTTTCTAATTCAGAATAAAATAACTAGTCCCTGAAAGCGACAGTGACTTTACCAGAGAAGTGAACTAGAATGTGATGTGTAATCTTTTCTGCACTGAATCAATATTTCTTAAACTCAAAAGGGTGCATTTTTACTGATCATTCGACATAATTTAGACGGCTTAGGAAGCGGCATTTTTTACCTTGCCTGTCAGGGCCAACCCGTGATAAAAAAAGAAAATATTCGTCCAGAAGAAGACCGAGATATTACATAAGAATGTTCTTCACATGAGAATCAAACTCAGGTCTTCTGCATGCGACTGCGAAGCGCCTGACCTCTACACCACAGACTCCAGACTGCGCAGACTGTGCAAAGGGAAAGAATAACAATAGAGATATAGATGATGACTGGCTTACACCTGGAAGCCCAGAATGCTTGTACACTTTCTCCCTTCGTTTGTTTGAATAGACAGAAGTACATAGACCAAAAAATATAAATAATAATAATCATAATCATAAACTAAACTAACAAAAGCACGTCTCCTTAATAATTATCTAATAAACACCATCTCACATCACCACCATCATTTCTATAACCATCATTGCTCTCAGATCCTTGACATACATTTGTAAGTATCTTTAACAGTTACATGTTATAACAATTATGTACGTAATACACTATTGGACCTTATCGTACGCACATTTTTCTACTAATCATAGAAATGGGCATGGGGCCAAAAAAAAAAAGAAGTACAACGACATAATAATGGTCATTCGTATAGAGACAAGGGAAATCAGACAGACAGAGGCAACAGAGGGAAAGTGAAGAAGTAGGACAACCAGCGGCGCCCTACAACCAAACGTCCTCCCTGTTCTTCTTCACAAAAATAACAGCAATGAAGACCAGAAAACAGATTTTTTTTAAAAGGAACGACACGTTTAGTTGCGTTTTAGTTAAGAGTTTTACGGCACTTGGAACAAAAATAGGTCATAGAAGTGCCAAAGATTAAATGTGTTACAAGAATAACACACAAAGAAAAGAAGGAGAGAGCATGGCATCTGATGGGTTCTATGGTTGCTTTTTTAGCTTGACTAAAGAGAAACACATGGATAGAAAAGGGTTCACCCAGTACAGGGAAAAACAGAAATAATCAACAGAAGCAAAGTAAAGAAGTAGGACTTACCAGTGGCACCCTCCAACGCCCGCGATTGATGTTGATAAGAAAGGCTGATCAGATGACACCAGAGCACCCATCAACCACCCTCAAAACAATACAAAACAAGATGACCATCCGTCATTCTAG
>NW_004797470.1:262401-266987 GCF_000002075.1 Aplysia californica | reverse complement strand
GAGAGAGAGAGAGAGAGAGAGAGAGAGAAAGAGTGAGAAAAGATAAAAATCGATTTCCGTGATCGGAAAATGTCAAGTTTTCTTTTCAGTTTCAACAAACCTTAAGTTAAACACAAAACTTAGCAACTTCTTGAAATTAAAAAACAATGCGTATTTGTGCATTGTAGATCAAATTTATTTGAAATTGTCATCGCTATATAAAATAAGCGAAAGTGGTAGCTATATAAATCAGAAATATTCTTAGTTCGCTCCAGACAAGTTCAAACACACAGCTGAAATTTTTGATATTGTTGGGGCATATTTCTGGGTCCGTTCTTTGAATCTTATGTTCAACCTAGAGTTTTCTCTGTGCGACTGAATGTGGGTTGTTTCAGAAGACTCTTGTCTTTTCAAAATTCACGAAGGAACAATTAAAACGTGTCTATTTTTTGACACACTGTCTATGCCAGTGTCAGTGTTACGCTAATAATTTATGAAACTACACATTATGATAGATTTTTCAGAAACTGTATGTAAAGTTCTGAGTTTTACTCAATTTTGATTACTTTAAAAACAATGTTTTTCGAACACATCGGTTGGTTTTCTTAAAAACCGAAATCGTTGGGTTGAATCTTACTCGTTTGAAGTTTAATGAAAATGTTGATGCAAAGGTGACCGGGGTATTGCCTTTTACAGGAGTATTTTTTATACTTTTTCTATATTTTACATCAATACTTGTAAACAATAGTAAACGTATGCCCCCTCCCCATCCCCCCCTTTGACCCTGGCCGCATTATATCTGGATTCTGGACGTACTGTGTTCGCCCTAACTGGTTCCTTGTCATATTTCTACGGGATAATATTGGGGACATTTTAGGAGAAGTAATGAAGACTCAGGCTGTTGCTTATTCCCAAATAAGGGAAGATGTATTAATGTAGATTTGTTTAAATCTATCTTTAAAGGAGATTTTAAATTGTCTTTATAAACATTAATGGAAACATCCGAGCAATGAAGAGGTTGATAGTATTTTGCCAGTATTCGATATGAGCGGTGAATGTAACAATTTCAAACAACAAGCAGCATATCTCTCAGTTCATATTTCCGATAAAAGCGTTATGCAGCAATTTCACGTTAGATGACATACTCGTCAAGCCTAGGGAAGTTTGAAGTCATACCGAACTTTGCTTTAAATTTACCTCGTCCTTCACTCCCTCAACCTCATGAAGACTCTAAAAAAGTTTAAGAACGCTTGAATGATTTTTTATTTAGGCTCACCCACTGTGCAGTTTAACATGATAATAATAAAGCTATGAAGGCTCCTGAATTGTTTTAAAGTGTGCATACTTTTTTAATGGCTTCATTCCTTTAACTTTCTTCGGTGAAAGCAAACTTTTACCCTTCTCAATGATTCTATCCAGTTAAATCCTATCTTTGTCTTGAATTTAAACCATGGTTTTGTTAAGATAAAGTAGACTTTCAAGTTGAGTTCATTCCTACTTTACCTTTTCCACCCACATTCCATCAACATCATCATATTAAAAAATACGTATTTATTACACATTTTATTTACTTTGTCCTGTAAGTTCTTTTCTAACAAAGTGATTTACAAGGGAAACGATGTCCGGTCTTCCAAATGTAAATTTTTCTACCACCAGAGGGGCTCTAATAAACAATAGCCTAACAACACACAAGAAACAAAGCAGATTGGGTATTTAATAACCCCCCCCCTCCCTCCCCATCCCTTCCCAAACAACAAGAACTCTTGAGATGTGATCAAAACATACAAAAACCTCTAAAGAGCTCAGTTAAGCTAATGTAATCTCCATGTTTAAGGGCTGTTTGAAAGATCGTATAACGCTATTTTCCCTTTGCACCGTCTCTCCCTGGCGTCCTTCCGAGGTTTTGGCTTTAATTATTCCCTTAATCCCTGTAACATAGAGATGGATTTCTCTGTCTTCATCTGTCACTAGCTCTTGATTTCTGAGATTCCACCTTGACGACCTCTGCTTATACGAATTGGGAATCTCGATACTCGTTAATATCATTTTCACCCACCCCCTAATTTCTCTTTCTCTCTCTCTCTCTCTCTCTCTCTCTCTCTCTCTCTCTCTCTCTCTCTCTCTCTCTCTCTCTCTCTCTCTCTTTCTCTTTCTCTCCCCCGATCTCTCTGTGTCTCTATATCTCTTTCTTTCTTTCTTTTTTTTGTTCCTTTCTTTCTTTCTTTTTTCTTTCCCCCCTTCCTTTCTTTCTTTTCTTCTTTCTTACTTTCATTAGTCCGTTCTTTCATACTTTCAACTGCACAATCTTTCTTTTTCTCTCGTTCTATCTCTCCCACACTCACTCACTCTCTCTCTCTCTCTTTTTCTCTCTCTATCGCAAGATTTAAACACGTTCATTTCGTTGACATTCCCTTAAAACCCCCCCTTTTTCCTCCTTTCCGTTTCCCTTGTTGCAGCAGAATTTTTTTTTTCCTAATCTGTTTCTCCTCTTTTCTTTTTTTTTCTGATTAACGTCTGTTTTTACAGATAGATAGAAAAGCACACAACTCTTATTTACAAGCAGTGTTATTCGTTTTTCTTTTCTGTCGCTGAACTGATGTTACACCCTTTAAGACGCGAAATAGTCTTTTCATAATACCATACTTCTAACACTGATGCCAAAGTAGACACATGATTGACAGGGACGCCAATAGCTTCGTTGATATTACAGTGGTCATGGTGCGGGCGGCTCTTGTTCAAACCCCTAACGTGTAAGGGAGAAGGGGGGTGGGGAGTGACTTAGGATTATTTAATAGTTCCCTTTGTTCAAGGAGCCTGGCTCGGTCTTATCGGGTAAGGACTGTAAATCCGGGGGTTCAGTCCCTTTCCGAATTAAAAGAGACTAACAAACAACTCTATACTGACCTAGATGGTCTGGCCAGTACTATATATTATCAAGCTGAAAGGAAAGCAAAGTGAGAACGATGGAAAATGATCATGACGGATCATCATGTGTGTGTGACACCGCCATTTCCTCTCTCCAAACCTACGGGATTGGGGTTGGGGGTGCGTGTGAACCCTAGTTGTTTTAGTCTTAGTAGAGATTTACGGCGCTCGCAACTGTATAAAGTCATACCAGCGCCAAGGGGTGGATGTCAACAGAGAAGTCCTTACAGGGAATCAGGCTTACTCAACAGCACAAAGTCTGCTTCGACTATCAAGGCACCCCGGAAAAAACGGGTCACAAGAGTGTGACAAACATACAAAAGACGTATAGGAAAAATGACGATAGTAAGGATTAGAAAAGAAAAAGCAGCAGTTCCCTGTTGCAGTTCAGGCACTGTTATAAGCCTGACATTGGTTAATTGCCCTTTTACAATTAAAATTCTACTGTGCATAAGAATATGGTTAAAGTTTGGGAATGGCCTAAAGACACTTCAGTCAGTTGCACCGCCCCAGGGGGTAAAACCCTAGCTATTGCGAATAAAGAGAGAAAGAGAGACCATTAATAGCCATCACCCTTTCCGTGATTAAATATTTCTTTAGTGTACCGGAACCGTTGAAAAAAGTAAATTCCACGTATCTTCTTCCATATTGACTATATACAGCCCTGTGTGTGTTTTCTGTGTCTTTGATAAAGTACAAGTTTCACGGCACCTGCAAAACATATACGTCAAAAAAGCTTCCAAGATTGGAAGTGTTACTAGATTCTAAATATATTTTGTTTTCAAAACATCTATAAAGAAATGAATGAGAGATACGGACGATATGAATCTTAAATGAAAGAAAGAGCAACCCACCCAAAACACCTGCAAACCACCTAGGATACGCATTTTAAAAAAGGAAAACCCATCAACAGAGTCGCTAAAGGTCGTTTAGTTTTAGTAAGAGTTTTACGGCACTTGCAACACAATAAGATCATATAAGTGCAGAAGAATAGATGTGTTACAAGTGAGTAAAAGTAAAGTTGTTCCTGCATCCGATCCGGACATTGGGGACTGCCTTGTTAGTGAGACGACTTCCTGGGCCTTCGGCATATTGTGGTAGGGTGACCAAGTCCGTTTCCGCGCCGGCTTTACTTCCCCAACTCGGTCAGTACCCATTACTGCTGGGTGGGCAGGAGGGGGAGAAAAAAATCCGTGCCCGAACCTAGGCTCGAACTAGTGAGTAACAATACTCAAAAAAAAAAAGAAATAGGAGAGATCAGGACGATAGATTTTTAATAGGAAAGAAGGAGCAACCCATACCACAACACCGGCCAACAATCTAGGATGTGTATTATTTTTAAAACCACAAAAACAAAAAAAAAACTACAACAAAATAGAAAACTTGAACAGAGTCGTGAAAAGGTCGTGAATGAGAAACACCAGTAAGGCAACATAGTCGAGTGCTTTGAGCTGACGGACATTAAAGGGAAGTCTGATAGTGTGCAAGCGATGTGTTGTCTTTGTGAGTGGAGAGAAGCGCCAGTCAGTATGGTTTAGTTAAGTTTCACACGCAGTGCAGAACAGGAAAGAAAGAGAAGGAGAAATAGAGAGAGAGAGAGAACGAGAAGGAGAAAGAGAGAGAGAGAAAGAGAAGGAAAGAAACAAATTAAAGAAAGAAAGAAAGGGGTGTGAGTGTGTGTG
>NW_004797470.1:259352-261636 GCF_000002075.1 Aplysia californica | reverse complement strand
CACACAAACACACAAACACACACAAACACAAACACAAACACACCTTTTTAAAAAGCGTTTGTCTGATTCTGTTTGAGGTATTTCGTAATAAACGGAATTGACGTTCCTAGCCGAACATTTTGTTGCACAGTCATTATCGTCAATTTCCTTTCTCGCTCTTGACTTTGTGGGCCATCGTAAATTATTATCTTTTTTTAATTCAAGCGCTCTTTGCAGTAAAATGTGTACAGCGTTGTCTAAAACAGGTAAATTGCAGCTTGTCCAAACTGAATTTTTAGTATGTATTGTAAGATGCTTCAACCATCCCGACTGGGCGAAGTAAAACCGTACTGTGCTGTGAACTAACGTAAAAACAGCCAACACGAGCCACGGGCGTCCTTATGACTTCATACAGTTGCAAGAGCCGTATAATTCTTGCCAATAACTAAGACTAAAACTTCCCACCTTTCTGTACAATACTCTAGTTACAAAGTACAAAAACATTAATGACGCCCGAATATCTTGTAAGGTCCCCTATTTTGGCTTAAACGAACCAGCGTCTGCAAAGAATTCTTACCAAACAAACTGATAATATGTTCCACTTTGTTGAGCGTCGTTCTAATTAGAAAGCACGCATACATTAACAGTGCGCAATACCTTGTGAGAAACTAGAAAGTTAATTCGCTGTGTTTACTACAACCTGGTCCATCACGAAATGCCTCAAACAGAATCAATAAATGATGCTTGTCTTGCTTCTAAGTTTTCCCCTGACTGTATCTACCTGTTTAATCAAATTTCGCAAATTCTAGAAACGAATGCAGTATGTTCTGCTTTCTTTCAAAGCTCTCCAAAAGGCCAATAATCTAAGAACTTCTGTGAGTTCGTGACATCATCATGAGATACGCCCTTCCCTCCCTAAAACACTTAAGCAGGCTCGCTTCCTTGCTGTTGTATTTCTGCTTAACGAATGAGTTGCAACGCAGTGGGATTGAACCACAGCTATTAAAGTTTTCGTCTGACTCTTAGGGCCAGTGTAGAACCACAAAGGTATATCGTGATACGGAGCCAGGGGAGGAAATTAAAGATGCTATCGCCTCCTTCCGATGCCCCTTTACCACAGATCAAATGGAACAACGAGATGTGTCCGTTGGATTAGAAAACGAAACCGTGGCAGTTAGCCCCACTAGAAACAGCGAGCACAAAGAGTCTAAAGTGGCTTTTTGACTGTCTAGCAGATCAAAAGTATTGAAATATGACGCAATACTGAAAATCTGTAAAAATCCAAAACAATCAATGTCTAACAGTTAATTGAAAAAATAAATCGCAGAAAAAAGCAAGCAAAATAAAGCTATGTAGAAAGAAATCCGCAACAGCTCATGTCTTTTCAGAAAGATAAGAGGATAACAAGATCGATGAAAAACAGCAACATAATATCTGTATGTTGAGTAACTCTGTTAGCATAAACGAACCTGCGTCTGTAATGTAATGGTTAGCTCGTACTTCACTGATGCTCACAGAATACGTTCGATTCCCGTATGGGCAAATTAGTGTTTTGAATTATTTCTCTCTCTCTCATTTGAAGCTGTACCCAACCCGGATTGTCCCTGTCTTTCAGGATTGAATCTTTTAGCCCATTTAAATGATTAGAATTATGTCGTTGGAACAGTATACGTTTTACTGTTAGACTAATTGCCACGAATTTTACGGCTAGTTACTATCCCTTTAAGAATCAATAAAGACGTCTTTTCTTTCTGCTCTTGAGGTAGATACTAAATGTATAGCCTTTGTCCAGTCAGGTAGTTTGCGAGCTTATCCCGGCGTTCGATATGCCCCTCAACAAAAAAGTTAATTAAAAACGGTGTTTA
This sequence comes from Aplysia californica, assembly GCF_000002075.1. NCBI lineage: Eukaryota > Metazoa > Mollusca > Gastropoda > Aplysiida > Aplysiidae > Aplysia > Aplysia californica. The sequence continues at coordinate 259,792 of NW_004797470.1, read as the reverse complement.
AACAAATATATAACCCCAAAAAAGACATTGAAATGTATAGGTATAACGCTCCTGTCAACATAATGTTGTTTAAGAGGGGAACCTTTGAATTCAACGTCCTTTGCCGAAAGAACCGAGCCAAATGCGACCTCCGTGTAAAGTGACTTTCCCGATGACGCAACGTCGGACCGAGCTGAAACTCACACCCCCGAACCCGCAATCTCATGATTACAGGTCCGGTGGCATAACCATTAGGCTACCGATGCCGCTGAAGCGAATAAAACCAAATTATGTCTTCCAGAAAAACAAAACCACGGAATAGTACAAAAATGAAAAATGAAGACCCACCTCCTACACAAAATCACGCTCATCCTCATTTACCGACGCCACACGTATCACAATTAACCCACTCCCTCCCCACCCCCAAACGACCACCCCACCCCACCCCACCCCACTTATTT
>NW_004797470.1:257069-259038 GCF_000002075.1 Aplysia californica | reverse complement strand
CTCACCACACCCCTCTTTTTTCCTTCCCGCCTGTCTATCCGACACCCACAACCACACTTAAGCCCACACACCCACACAAACATTATCTACACACTAAATATGATGACGTTAAATAGTGAATATTAAACAACGAATTCCAGCTGAATGAAGAGAAAACAGACATTCTTACTCAATCCAAAGGGTTGAATACCGGCTGATGAAAAAGACAAAAATATAACAAAAAGGTGAAATGGTTTAGATTTAACATGCCCTTATCAACACTATTAGGTTATTTAAGAAGCGGAACCTCCTTGTTCAATGTCCATATAAAATAAGGACAGAGCCAAATAGCAAATACGTATAAAGTATCTTTCCCAAGGACACAACATCAGATCGAGCTGAGGCTTGAACCCCGAACACGCAATCTCACGACGGCGGGTCCGGTGAACTAACCACTAGGCTGTCGATGCCGCTAGAGGAGAGGACATTATGTCTAAGAATTGAAAGGATATTATAATGATATGTTTTACTTACAGTGGTTAAAATCTTGGAGTAGTATTTGTTTACTCAAAAGTATCTATTGTTGTACTAAAGCTTGCCGCTCAGTCTGATTGTATTCTGCTTCTTTTTTTTTTTAGGTAATGCAGGCGTTCAACAGCCACAGAGAACCCATTTAGATCAATTTGGAAGCTGGCTTCCGATCCTGCCTGTCAGGGGAAAGACTGTCTGAGAAGGATACAACATCCTAGCAGAAAAACTGAGATACTGGATGTAAATGTTCTCCCCAATCGAGATCGAACTCGGGTAGTCTGTCATGTTGCGTGCGACAGCGACGCGCCTAACCGCTACGCCTCAAGCGTCGATTCACCACATCTGAATACCAAACTCTTTGTCAGAGTCAGACAAGCTCGTGTAACATGTAGGTATTGTCTGGACAACTGAACAAGACACCTTAGCCCCTGTCATCGTTTTTACCTCTTTTCTGTCGGGATTCCTCCAATAACAGAGGAATGATAAGCACGTGATATGTTGAAATGTAAACCGGTCATATAGAAAATTTGTTTCAGAGGTTAACTACGGAAAGGTTTACAAAGGAACTAATGGTAAAGAAAAGTATACGCCTCAATGTCATTCCCCGCGTTTTTGTTTCGAAACATGACACAAACCGGCGACAGGGTCATCACACATACACACACGCACACACACAAGCGCACACACAACCGTGCACACACACGTGCACACACCCACATACGCATATACGCACGCACTAACCTACATAAACTCACGCATTCTCTCAAAGATATATATATACACACACACACGCACACACACTACACACATTCACATATAAACTCACAAACACAAACATACATAGATACACATACACACATAAACAAACACACATACAACTACACACATATACAAGCACACACACATACACACACGTGAACACATATACGCCCATACACATACACACACTCACACACCCTCTCTCTCTCTCTTAAACACATACACGCACTCACACACACATAAACACATACTCATAAACGTACACACTTAGACGTACCCACACATACACAAACATACACACACGCACACACACAAACCCGCACAAACACACACACACGCACAAACACACACACACGCGCGCACACAAACACACACACACACACATACACACACACACACTCAGATATTGACCTGACTAAGAAGATTTCTCATCCCGTCTAGTCTATTTATTTTAGTTTTACGCAAATTATTTTTAGCAATGGATATTTTGTTGGTAAGATGTTAATTAGCCCAGAATGCAACATTTTACTGATGAAAAAAACCCCACAACTTTCATTCTCTTAACAATTGTACCTATACTTTTGATCTATATCTTTTAATGCTTCTTTTAACATCTAGACTTGTATTTTATATTTCGACACAATATTTCTTGATCACAGGTAACCGACACCACCGATTGGGATACTGCAATATATATATA
>NW_004797470.1:247875-256937 GCF_000002075.1 Aplysia californica | reverse complement strand
TTATTCATGTATATTTTAAATCCAAAATGGTAGGGGTAGTACATCTTATTAATTAAGAGATGATGCAACAACTCTTACCTCTTTTAAGGACCACCCCCACACCCTATTCTTTTCCCTCTTTTCCCAATAGCATATTGAATCATTGATGACTCACCCATTAACCTCTTTCAGGGCAACCCCTCTGCCCTCATTAGTATATGAGCAAATTGACGACAGTTCATCCGCTCACCTCTTTATGGCCCTTCGCACTCCCTCTTCCCACACTTACACACTCAGCTATCGTGATATAATAATAGATTGGTGATGATTATTCCCCCTTATTGTTTTAAAAGTCAAATCCTGATTCACACACGTGGACGGAAGTCCCACCCAGCTAGTTTATTGATAAATTAATGATGATTCAGGTACGTACCTTTTTCAAGGAACCTTGCCCCCACCACCACTAGATCTAGTATAATAATATACTTGTTAAAAATTGATGTTGAGTCACCCGCTTACCTTTTCAGTGTGCCCTCCCCCTCCCTTCCCCCCACCCCCGCACACACAGATAAGTTGGGTTAGTATGTGTTTTGGGGTGCTCACAATTGCATAAGGTCATTTTGAGCGCGCGGGACACATTAAACATTTTCAGTTGATAGGAAATTTTGAATTTTGCCTGGGTGGCGGCCGAAGCCTACTCTTTTTTATTTTGATCCACCAAGAGACTTTTAAAGTGCACAAATTGCACACGGGACTTCCGAAATGTTTGTCCCTTGTCCGAGAAGGTTAGGTGTAAATCTTTCCTACCACAAGATCAGTGGTGAGGCTGAAAGACAGCAGTAAGAAGGAACCAAGGGGATGCGTTAGAAAGGCTGCAGAAAGAGTCGGGAGCACAGAGGAGGTGAGGGGTTGGAGTAGGAAATTGGAAGCAAAAGCAGACGACAGAACATTGTTAGAGAGCAGGAAAGGATGTAAAAGGAAAACATTTTAAAGAAAAAATTTTCCGTCGCTATCCGGATTCGAACTCTGGACCCCTTGAATGAGAGGAGGCGAACACCTTAAACTCTAGGCTACGAGAGCCTCATCGCAAATTTTATTCAAAACACATGCTGTATGAAAATGATGTTAATGATTGTGCGCCTTTTTCAAACACCATTAAGTTGCTTTAGGCGGCGTTGCGTTCGATATAACGTCCATCTACGGATGGGATGAATGTCTGTGTTCATATTCAATTGAAAATTAATTTGATTAAAGTGTAAAAACCTTTCAACCAACAGTCGACTACACCTGAGATCTAGCAGAGGAATACAAATAAGAAGAAGAGAATAGGTGCACATTTTTAAAAAAGACATACATAAATAAACAGCTTTAAGCCAATAGAATTAATGTAACATTGACAAAAACATACGCGCACGCGCGTGCGCAAACACACATACACATATGGAGAGAGAGAGAGAGAGAGAGAGAGAGAGAGAGAGAGAGAGAGAGAGAGAGAGAGAGAGAGAGAGAAGGGGAAGACAGAGATAGACAGATGAGATATAGAGAAAGAGAGAGAGAGAGAGAGAGAGAGAGAGACAGAGAGAGAGAGAGAAAGAGAGAGAAGAGGAATAAAAACAGACAGACAAGTAGACAGAACGTAAAGAGATCAACATGCTCTCTGTAAAAAATACTTCGAATGTTAGAGGAAAGAGCTGATAACAGCCTTTTGTTGGGGCTGACAAGCCTAGCCTTCGTCCCTAATGCCTCCAGTTGTGTCGCAGAACGCCACAAAATGGATCTGCCCCGTTCAAATTTCAAGTTCAAAATACAAGACATCGTCCAAACCATTGCTGTGTGTGAGCGGTTAGCCCGTGCTTTCGTTTGTTTGTTGGAATAAAAAGAAGCACATCTACAAAATAACGGTAATTTAGTGTTGCGAGAAAGTAAGGCAGACAGACAAAAACAGTAGAGGGAAAGAAAAGAAGTATAGGCTCTCGGACTCGCAACCGTAAGGTCGTGGGTTCGAATCCCGTCAGGGGCCCGATGTTGTGTCCTTGGGAAAGGCACTTTACACTTATTTTCCTCACTTCACCCAGGTGGGAATGGGTACCCGGCTATAGACAGCGAAAGATCTTGTCAGTTTGTTAGTGTTTGAGCGCTTAATCGGCTGCTTGCACTGTATGCTTCCCCGGAAGCTGAGAATGTTTCGGAGTGTTCTATGGTCTGCTGGGGTAATAATATAGTGTAAAGCGCATAGAGCCTGCTGTTGAGAGGGGATATGCGCTATACAAATGCTATCTATTATCTATTATTAAAAAGTAGAACCCACTAGTGACGCCCTCCTACTGCCCCCAGCAGGTGTGCTGGTATAGTTTGCCGCTCTTTCTTTCTTATCAAAGATTATAAAATTAATACTGCCGTTATTATCACTAGTCCCCCTCTCCTCTTTGTATGTTCGTCTTTAGCAACACCTAATTTTCAGCACTAATGTCATACTTTGGCACTGCAATTGCTTAAACTAAACTATATCTTAAAACCATTGGTCTCGTCCGTTCAAGACTTTTCTTTTAGGTTCGCCAGAAGTCCAAATGGGAAAAGCAATGTTACTCTCCCCCTTCGAAATGACTAAATCGTGTCGAAGAGGTTGTCAGGCTTAACAAATTCAGCAACTTTACACTAGCCCTGGCCTCTGTAGTACATCGTTAGACTCTTTGTCGTCGCATGCAGAAAACCTGATCTCAATTCCTGAGCGGGGAGACATTTTAACTCGGTCTTTCTCCTCCGTGTGTCGGCTGGAGCGTAGAAGTACGTCATGTAGCAACACACAGAAATAAGAAGCAACCCCTAGAATTTTTTTTACACCTCCATCGACACAATTAAGATCATTTAGGAGGCGAACTTCTGATCCTGTCTGCCATCCTGTTTTTCTTTTTTTTTTCATATCTTTCTCTCCATGTATCTCTCTCTCCATCCCCCCATCTCTCTCTTTTTCTCTCTCCCCGCCCCCCCCCTCTCTCTCTCTCTCTCTCTCTCTCTCTCTCTCATGTTGTCTCTCCTCTTCCATTCTACCTCTCTATTTTTACGTCTCGCCTCGTTCCCTCCCAGTCTTTTCCTTTTTTTTCTTAACCTCGTACTATATGTTCTTCTCCAGACGGAAACGGATGTTTGAAATACGATAAGAACTAGAGGGAAGATGGATAATGGATACCACCAACAAAATTATGTATTATTGATTTTGTTAGCGTTTTAGCGCCTGTAAAATGGCAGTTTGTACTGTATGCCTACCAGGACGTTGAGAAGGTTTCAGGACGCTATCAGGTGTTCTGGATTAAATATATAAAATTAGACTTGTACATTGCATAGAGCTTGTTGTTAAAGGGCGCAAACTTGAGCTACAACGATGCTGTTTAATTTATTAATTATATTAGACGTGGGCTGCCTCAACTTCTGCCAAACTAGAACAAATAAAATATGAGCTTTGTTACAAATTCCCATCAGAAAGACGGAGATACTGCTTGATAACTAAACTTTTTTCCTTTGGAATCGAACCCGCATCTGTTGGGTCAAAGACAATGAGCCTAGCAATTCCAACACATAAGCCTACGGAGAGCATCTAAAAAACCCACGGCTTCTCAGTCGTCGTTAATTACACTTCCCACACTTCCAACAGGCGTGTAGACTGGATTGACCTATTCCAGACGAAAAAGAGTCGACACAGACATCAGACGAGCGATGTGACATGGCTTTGGGTTCGCATCTCGGGTGGCATCAACTGGAAATTTCCGGTCAATTACTGGGTCATCATGCGTTATGTCCGGTCAATATTTTACTCGTGCTCCTTTGCGCGGTAGGCAGACAGGTAGGAGAGGCGATGAACTTTGCTGGTGACATTACAGACGCTAAAAGAGCACTCAGAGGACGGTAAAGCACGCAAGGGACAGTAAGGTCGACCTGAACACACTTCCCTGACTGAACACAGGTTTGAAGAGATAAAGCAGGAAGCACAGACGGGCTGGAGGGCGGTGTGAATCACAATAATATTTAATATTGTATGATTTTGTATTTGTGAAGGAGCACATATTGATATAATAATTATAATAATAACAATAATAACAATAATAATAATAATAATAATAATAATAATAATAATAATAATAATAATAATAATAATAGTAATAATAAAAATAATATCAATAATATCTGTATATTTAAGAAAAATGTGGCATACCAGTTTCTTGAACTGAACCAAAGATATATTGTGGTTGAGATCATCATTTAGTGTCGTGTTTTGTTTTGTTTTAGTAAGAGTATTACGATACTTACAGTGCAAATAGGTCTTTTAATTTTATAAGAGTTTAATGCCACCTGCAACACAATAAGGCTATATAAGTGCCAAAGATGAGAGAGAATGGGATTTTTCGTTTTAGTAGAGGTTTTACTGCGCTCACAACGGCATAAGGTCATATGAGCGCCAAGGGGAAGAAAAAGCAGCAGTTCCCTATTGCAGTTCAGGCATAGTTATGAGCCTGAATCAGTCCTTTTACAATAATGCCCCCCCCCCCCCCGCCCTTCTGGGAATGGCCTAAAGAAGCTTCAGTCAGTAGGTGGGTTAGAGAATAGGGGAAATAAAAACGATAAATTTTTGATTAAAAAAAGACGCGAACCAAACCAGACCACCCGCCAACCATTCACTCAAATAGGTCATAAGGTGCCGATTCAGAGGTGTTACCAGAGATTAACATACCCTTAAAGCAAAAGGAGAGAAAAGGATGAAAGCTGCTTGGCAAGAAAGAGACAGCAAATCACATCACAACACCCTCCAACCACCCACAGTGTAGTTTGGACAACCAAACTAGATTCAAGTTTGTTTTATTTTTAAAAAGTGTTTTACGGCAATTGTGATACAATAAGGTCAGATAAGTGCCGAAGAACAGAAGTTTTACGAGAGAGTGATACGAACAAAATAGGGGAGAGATAAGGACAATAAGTGTTTTTTTTAAAGTTTTAGTAAGAGTTTTATGGCACTAGCAACACAATAAGGTCATATAAATGCCGAAGATTAGAGGTGTTACAAGAGAGTAACAAACACAAAAAAGAAGGAGGGTAGATAAAGACGATGGATGTTTGATAGGAAAGAAGAAGCAAATCGCACCAGAGCACCCGCTAAGCAACCGCGCAATTAGACGATAAAGTGAAGAATACAGAGGTGTTACCGGAGAGTAAAGTGTCCAAAAAAGGAGAGATAAGGATAGTTAGTTTTAGAAGAGGTATTACGGCGCTAGCAACTGCATAAGGTCATATGTGCACCCGAAGACTAGAAGTGTTACAACAGAGTAACAAACAAACATTTTAAAAAGTTGAGATAAGGACGATAGATGTTTGATAGGAAAGAAGAAGGAAACCAGACCAGAGCACCCGCCAACCGCCCACATATAAGGACAAATGTTTTTATTTACAAGTAAAAAGAAGCAAACCACATCATAACGCCCTTCAGCTATCTACAGTGTCGTCTGAGCATCAAAACTAGATTCTAGTTTGCTTTGTTTCAGTAACTGTTTTACGGAATTTGAAACACAATCGGGTCAAATAATTTTTTTAAATAGTAGCGGGTTTTACGGCGTTCGCAACTGCATAAGGTCATATGAGCGCGCAGGACACACCTAATACTTTTAGTTGGTAGGAAATTTTGAATTTTGCTCCGGTGGCGGCCGCAGCCTACTCTTTTCGATTTTAGACCACCAGGGGATCTTTAACGTGCGCAACATGCTCACAGGCCCTTCGAGATTTTTCGCTCTTGTCCGAGAAGGTTAGGTGTAGGTCATATAAGTGCCGAAGAATAAATGCTTTACAAGAGAGTGACAAACACAAAAAAGAAGGAGGAGAGATTATAAGGACGATAAATGTTTGAGAGGGCAAAAGGATCAAATCACAGCAGCAGAGCACCGGCCTGCCAATCACACAAACATGTCATAAAGTGCCGAATATTAGAGATGTTGCATTTTTATCCAGAACTGAAGGAGAAATAAAGATAATAGTTTGGGGGAGGGGGTGGGGGTGGTTTGCAAAAAGGAAGAAGCAAACCACAGCGTAACACCCTCTTATCACCCACAGTGTTGTCGGGACACCCGTACAAGATTTCAATATTTTGTGGTGACCAGTTCTGACCTTAGTTTTCCCGTGCTTGTGCTTAAGACTGTTGATGGCTCGCTCTGGCGGTTTAAGTTACCGTCCACGAGGGCGTCATTAAGTGGACACTCACAGCTGATGTCATGTCTCTCTCCCTGGGAGATCTTTTGAACTTCCCGGTACGTTTGAAATTACAGGGTGTGGTATGTAAGGCCAGGTTGCAGCTGGGGTTTTTTAAGAGTAGAGAGAGAGAGGGGGGGAGAGAGAGAGAGGGGGAAACAGAGAGAAAAGGAGAGAAAGGGAGAAAGAAGGGAAATGACGGAGAGACAGAACAAAAATCTATTCATTCTTGACAAGATAAGAGAGAGTGAGATAGATAGATAGATAGATAGATAGATAGATAGATAGATAGATAGATAGATAGAGAGAGAGAGATAGATAGATAGATAGATAGATAGATAGATAATTTAGCAATAGTTCTCTTGCACTTGGAACACAAATTAGGTCACGTAAGTGCCGACAATTTGAGATCTTGCAAGTCAGTAACATGCACAAAAAGGAAAGAAGAGAATAAAGGAGTGTTGATAGGAAAGACGGAGCAAACCCCACCAGAGCACCCACCAACCACCCACTAATGCCCAGTAAATACTGACTGATTATTCGCCACTAATACCCAGTAAATACTGACTGATTATTCGCCACCCAGATTATCCTCCATGGAAGGGCAAAAGCTACCATCGTGGCACAATTCGAATGGATTCGACCAAGTTCAACCGTGCCCTTCAATAACAAACGCGTTTTTTGTTGAAGGTTGCGAGTCGAACAATCGGGTTTGTACTGTGTGCGCGCAGAATGCGGTTATGGACAGTGTTGATTTCGAAAAGCTGATTCTGAGAGATTGAGTCAGCTATCGATATTTTCCATGTCAGAGGGATTCAAGGAACCCTCAACAAATCAACCACAGTAAAGCGGCTGTCGACACTCGAAGCTGTTATGAGAGAAAATGTTCGTGTTAAAAACGGAAAGTTTTGCCACAGCTTTGTGTGCTATAGCCCTGCATGCCGGTCCAGGTTCTCCTTTCTTGATAAATGTGACACAAAAAGGGAGGAGTTTACTCGAAGTGTACACTTGACGCTCATATTATGACTTTATGCAGTTGCGAGCGCCGTAAAACCTACACTGAAACAAAACAGAAGTGTGCTCTGAAACTGATAATAACTGGTCCGACACGACCCGACCCGATCTGCAATAGGCACCCAGTTTTACATGACATTCTTTACTCTTCAGTACACTTGACTTATAGTTATTTTTAACCGTACGGTAGAGGTTTGTTTTGACATTGTGGTGATTGTCATTTTGTTTGTTGTTTTTTTAACGTTTGGGAGTTGTTTGTTTTATCTTCGTTTTTGTTTTTGTTTTGTTTTTTTAGTTTTGTTTTTGGATGTGTTCCTTCGGAGCGGGGGTCAAATATTATTAAGTCAGTAAATAGACTTTATATGTTTGATATTGTTTAAAGAAACTGCACGATTTTTGAACCAGTATTTCTTCTTGTGGGTACTGATGGGTTAATGCAAAAAGGTTGGTATAAAACCCGAGGCTGTGTGCTGTTACGCAATAAACTGCAGTGATACCCAGTCCATTGTGGTTAAATTAGAGAGAGGGAGAGAGAGAGAGAGAGAGAGAGAGAGAGAGAGAGAGAGAGAGAAAGGGGGGAGAGAGAGAAAGAGAAAGAGAGAGAATCAGACAGACAGACAGACAAGGAGAGAGAGAGCGGGGAGGAGAGTGAGAGCGGGGAGGAGAGTGAGGAGAGAGAGAGTAGGGGAAGGGTATGAAGACGGAGAGAGGGACACAGAGAGAGATGGGGAGGGAGAGAGAGAGAGGTAATGAGAGAAGGGAAGGGAGAAAAGGGGGGTGGAGGGGACGAGTGGAGGGAGAAAGTTTGGGAGGAGCATGAGGAAGGAAAGAGAGAGAGAGAGAAAGAGAAAGAGAGGGAGAGGGTGGAGAGAGAAGGCTTCAGCAACATGGGAGTGATTCGGAGAAGAAAAATCCCACTTTTGATGGCACAATATGAAATACATGTATGAATTTAAAGCTTCAGTTATCACTGTACAGCTATCCAAGACACGGGGACCTCGAATTTAACGTCCTTTTCTGGTGGATGGTAAAATGTGTTTAATGCCCCCATGCTCTCAATTTAGATAATTTCAGGGGTGATCTGCATTGACCCTGCTAGTCAAGGCCAATCCGGGGCGCGTGTGTGGTAGGTTCAGCGTCCGAGGAGGAGGAAGGGATTACCCTACAAAATAAGGCAGGAGATATTCGGAGCCGTCTCCGGCGAGCACCCAGGAACTATTTGGAGACGCACTCCCGCACAGAGATGTACTGCTTTGAGGGGGGGGGGGTCAAATTACGTATTATTTGCTGAAGATCACACTTATAGCCACTAAAACTGTTGCAAATCAATTATTTTCAAGAAAAAATTTAAACTTAACTGCAAGACATCAAATTATGAGTTAAAACAGCGGGGCATGCCCCCTTGTAACCCCCATATTTTTTTTACTTGGTCTAAAGGCACAAAGCAATTTGATTGGTCTATCTCCGTCGGAGACGTCTCCAGAAAGATACTGCGATAACATAAACTTCACCACGCATGGAAACATCACAGACATCTCCCACTATCGTTCAAAACATAGATCTATCAGCTGAGCGGTTTTCTTGAGTGAGCTGCTGGTCGGAGAGATGTGACCGTTACTTCTTCAAAGACTTAAGCGAAAGATATATCTGTTTGTCTGTCTGTTTGTCTGTCTGTCTGTCTCTCTCCTCCCCCCCCTCCCAAAAGCCAACTAAATATATAATAAATAATCTAGGTACAACTTCAAAGACTTAAACGAGAGATATCTCTTACCCCCGCCCCTTCTGTCTGTCTGTCTGTCTGTCTGTCTGTCTGTCTGTCTGTCTGTCTGTCTGTCTGTCTGTCT
>NW_004797470.1:245980-247155 GCF_000002075.1 Aplysia californica | reverse complement strand
GGGGGGGGGGGTTATTAGGTTTCGTAAAAGGAGCAGTCATTATGTTGAGCGTTTAATCAATGACAAAAGAGACAGCAACAACCATAGCGCCCATCGTTCACATTGTGTCGAGTCAATGAGGAAAGGGGCATTTGCATCGCATGGCCCCAAAGATCTCGAACTCATTGCCTAGTAATGTAAGAGCAATCAAAGTTTTGAATTATTCAAAAGTCAGCCAAAATTATTTACTTTCACCTTAATAAGGACCTCTCACGCTTAACTACTACTCGAAGAACATAATCTCATGGTTGATTACTATTGTCACGTTGGAATTAAATCATTCATGGTCTTTTTATCTGATCTCTTTTTGCAAACGTTTTACGGCACTTGCAACACAACGATATCATATTATAAGAGCCGGGTATAAGAAGTGTTGCAATTTTAAAAAAACTATAAAAAAACCCAGGATGAGGAGAGATTTGGATGACAGATGCTTTGATAGGAAAGATGGAGCAAAACACACCAGAGCACCCGTCAGCCACCCGCCTTTCATGCTCGTGGGAGTCTCAAGGTATGCACTCCTAATAACGGTATAACGCAGACTGAAAAGAGTGTGATACTCGTATTTTGGGTCGACAATGGGATATAAACATCTATACGTTATAACGAGCATACGATACCGGCGACTTTTGTTGAGAAAGTCATTAGACCTGTCTTTATCCCGTTACCTTTTCTGTTTCAGGCTATTTTTGGTAACCATGTCACCTGCTGAAACCCACCTACCCCCCCCCCCCACCCCCCAACTCACTTCTCCCCCCAAAAGAAAAGAAAATTGTTTTGCCGAAAAAAAGTAATCTTATTTGAACAAAGGCTCCTAGGCAGCTCATTAGCGTTGTAACATGACCTTCATTCATCGTGCGCCAACATCAAATACCCACATACACGCCTTTCTCACACTCACACACCCACTCACCCACTCATACCCAAAAGCCCACTCATCTACCCACCCACACCGATCCACAAACCCACTCCTATACACTTACATACACAACACAAAAACAGCAAATGCAAATAAAGAAACGAGGGGTGGAGAAGGAGTTTGAAGAGGGTAGGATAGAGGGGGCGGGGGGGTGGTACAGAGAAGGAAGCGAAATGATTAATGATACGTTGGATACGGATGTACTCGGTTTAATTGA
>NW_004797470.1:241335-243787 GCF_000002075.1 Aplysia californica | reverse complement strand
GAGAGAGAGAGAGAGAGAGAGAGAGAGAGAGAGATAGAGAGAAAGAGGGAGAGAAAGAGAGAGAACGGGTGGAGGGGGGGGGGCTTTTTTTTTGGTTCAAAGATATTACTGCAACGCTGATTTCACGGTACAGAAAGGGAGCAAGCAACCCCCTTGTGAATTCTCTGTAGGAACCCGGCTCTTTGAAAAACCATTAGACATTCATGAGCAAAATAAGCGGGCGACCAGAGGACGTTTGCTGGTTCTGAGCCAGTTCTGGCAGTCTAAACAGATCAGTCCAAACTTTCAACAGTGATTGACATCCTTCACGTCATTTCGCTGATTCGGCAAAAAAAACAACCCCAAAAAAAACCCTGCGGTTTTGAATACAATAATATGTTATAACGTCCGGATAGCCAAAACACAATAATATGGTTGACTTTTTTGAACTGGTACGGGGGATTCACATGGCATTAAAAAGCGAGTCACAGGGAATGATTAATGAACAGGGACAGTTATGTGGCGGCAGGTACGGTATATAGATTTTATCGTTTTTTAAAGATGATTATTTGATTGTCAGAGAGTCATATAGACAGACAGAAAGATATACAGAGTGACTAAAAAAGAATGAACCAATGTTATGATGCATTGCTTCAGTTCTCAAACATCATTATGGAATGAATCAGTGACCATTTGAAAGATGAATTATTTAACTTTTGAATTATTGTTACTGAGGTGCTGTTAACGCGTTGTCTTTCCTTTTAAAGAAATACCGATACAGGTCAAACTTACGTCGATATGCTTCAAAACTGCCTCTTCACATTACCACAATCATGCTTTCATTCTTCAACAAGATGGATCACCATCGTATTTTCATCTGATGGTTCGGGTTTTTTAAAATGAAAAAGTGTCTCAGGCACTTATTCGACGGAAAGGGGCCCAAGACAGACATACAGACAGACAGACAGACAGATAGATAGATAGATAGATAGATAGATAGATAGATAGATAGATAGATAGATAAATAGCCACAGACACAAATACACTTAAAAGAACTCACCGAAATGAAGATCTGTTGCGAGAACACGTCACGTCGAGCAGATTACACGACGTACTGTTTGTTGGGCTGTAGGGAAAAAACGAAAACATGATTTTGTAAGAACAATAATTTGAGTTGTAGGTCCCATATTCGTGTCTTTGAGAATAGGGAAATGGTATAGGTTTAACGCCCCCTTTCAACACTACAAGGCTATTAAGAGGCGGGACCTCCGATTTTAACGTCAATCTCCGAAAGGACAGAGCCAAGTGCGAAATTTTTATAAAGTGCCTTTCCAAAGGAGAAATCATCGGACTGAGCTGAGGCTCGAACCCCCGAACGCGCAATCTCATGATTACTTGTTCGGTAACCTAACCACAAGGTAACCGGGGCCACTATTTATCTTTTTACTTACCTAAATGTGATAAGATTATCTCTCCCCAACTCGTCTTTGTATTAGACGTAAAAGAGTCAGGGACCCACCTAAAAACTATCTCAATTTCGAAATAAAGACACCCCTCCCCCCCCCACCCTCGGGGATGATTGTTAATATTATTGGGGGGGTTTTAAAAAGCGTTTTAATTTTTATGTTTGTGTGTGAGATGTTTTTATAATTTTGATTTAGTTGTGCAACGGTGCAGACTGTTAAGCGCCAATGAAAGTTGTAAAATTTAGAAAATGTTGCTGTAGTTATGCAAAATGTCTACAAGTGTAACGCCTGGACTCATTGTTCCTGGGGAAAAATATCGGTCAAACGCCCCACGTGTACTTCCTTCGCACAAAATCCACCTGCACGCTCCTTTTCGAAGGAAAGAAAACTATTTCTGAGCATACATGTTATGGCTTTTGCTTTTGTAACATTAAAAATTAATGGCTTTTCAGCGATATATTAAATGAAATTTCCTTCGAGGGACAATAAAAAAATGTGTCTGGTGTCTGGGATGAGAAACTTGAAGAATGTTTGGCAGAAATAGCATTCAAAAACATTAGCAAATTATACTTGAGCCATAAGAATAGAGCGGCGTTTTCACTTCAGAGCGACAACATCAGACTCTTGGAAGAAGTGCAAAGGAGACACGGAGAAAGTATTCGAGACATAAGCCATTGTCGTTAATTAAATTCTGAATGCAGTTACAGGGAACTTTAAAAAACAAGATAAAACAAAGTGAAATAATCGAAAACCAAAAAGAAAAAGATAAAACCTGGGGGAAAATACCCGAGGGCTGTCAATAATATTTCAAACTTTAATGCTGACTGGGTGTCTTGAAGCTTTTAAGGATAAGCATGTGGAGATAGAAAGGATTATCACTGGTGTAAGACATAGACACTGTCGGATGTGTAAAAGTCGAGGAGCTCGGTCTGCAGAACAGGCTAATGGCTCAGTTGTTGTTGGTTTTTTGTGCTTTTTGTGTTGTTGTTGTTGTTGTTTGTTTTGGG
>NW_004797470.1:240241-241235 GCF_000002075.1 Aplysia californica | reverse complement strand
GCACTTGAGACTCCCAACTCCCACAGACAGACAGACAGATAGATAGACAGACAGACAGACAGACAGACAGACAGACAGACAGACAGATAGATAGATAGATAGATAGATAGATAGATAGATAGATAGATAGATAGATAAATAGCCACAGACACAAACACACTTAAAAGAACTCACCGAAATGAAGATCTGTTGCGAGAACACGTCACGTCGAGCAGATTACACGACGTACTGTTTGTTGGGCTGTAGGGAAAAAACGAAAACATGATTTTGTAAGAACAATAATTTGAGTTGTAGGTCCCATATTCATGTCTTTGAAAATAGGGAAATGGTATAGGTTTAACGCCCCCTTTCAACACTACAAGGCTATTAAGAGGCGGGACCTCCGATTTTAACGTCAATCTCCGAAAGGACAGAGCCAAGTGCGAAATTTTTATGAAGTGCCTTTCCAAAGGAGAAATCATCGGACTGAGCTGAGGCTCGAACCCCCGAACGCGTAATCTCATGATTACTTGTTCGGTAACCTAACCACAAGGTAACCGGGGACACTATTTATCTTTTTACTTACCTAAATGTGATAAGATTATCTCTCCCCAACTCGTCTTTGTATTAGACGTAAAAGAGTCAGGGACCCACCTAAAAACTATCTCAATTTCGAAATAAAGACACCCCTCCCCCCCACCCTCAGGGATGATTGTTAATATTATTGGGTTGGTTTTAAAAAGCGTTTTAATTTTTATGTTTGTGTGTGAGATGTTTTTATAATTTTGATTTAGTTGTGCAACGGTGCAGACTGTTAAGCGCCTGACGCTACCATCTATGCAATCCTCATTTACCGGTGGTCAAGTACTCAGATGAAAGTTGTAAAATTTAGAAAATGTTGCTGTAGTTATGCAAAATGTCTACAAGTGTAACGCCTGGACTCATTGTTCCTGGGGAAAAATATCGGTCAAACGCCCCACGTGTACTTCCTTCGCACAAAATCCACCTGCACGCT
>NW_004797470.1:239084-240141 GCF_000002075.1 Aplysia californica | reverse complement strand
ACTTGTTCGGTAACCTAACCACAAGGTAACCGGGGACACTATTTATCTTTTTACTTACCTAAATGTGATAAGATTATCTCTCCCCAACTCGTCTTTGTATTAGACGTAAAAGAGTCAGGGACCCACCTAAAAACTATCTCAATTTCGAAATAAAGACACCCCTCCCCCCCACCCTCAGGGATGATTGTTAATATTATTGGGTTTTTTTTAAAAAGCGTTTTAATTTTTATGTTTGTGTGTGAGATGTTTTTATAATTTTGATTTAGTTGTGCAACGGTGCAGACTGTTAAGCGCCTGACGCTACCATCTATGCAATCCTCATTTACCGGTGGTCAAGTACTCAGATGAAAGTTGTAAAATTTAGAAAATGTTGCTGTAGTTATGCAAAATGTCTACAAGTGTAACGCCTGGACTCATTGTTCCTGGGGAAAAATATCGGTCAAACGCCCCACGTGTACTTCCTTCGCACAAAATCCACCTGCACGCTCCTTTTCGAAGGAAAGAAAACTATTTCTGAGCATACATGTTATGGCTTTTGCTTTTGTAACATTAAAAATTAATGGCTTTTCAGCGATATATTAAATGAAATTTCCTTCGAGGGACAATAAAAAAATGTGTCTGGTGTCTGGGATGAGAAACTTGAAGAATGTTTGGCAGAAATAGCATTCAAAAACATTAGCAAATTATACTTGAGCCATAAGAATAGAGCGGCGTTTTCACTTCAGAGCGACAACATCAGACTCTTGGAAGAAGTGCAAAGGAGACACGGAGAAAGTATTCGAGACATAAGCCATTGTCGTTAATTAAATTCTGAATGCAGTTACAGGGAACTTTAAAAAACAAGATAAAACAAAGTGAAATAATCGAAAACCAAAAAGAAAAAGATAAAACCTGGGGGAAAATACCCGAGGGCTGTCAATGATATTTCAAACTTTAATGCTGACTGGGTGTCTTGAAGCTTTTAAGGATAAGCATGTGGAGATAGAAAGGATTATCACTGGTGTAAGACATAGACACTGTCGGATGTGTAAAAGTCGAGGAGCTCGGTCTGCAGAAC
>NW_004797470.1:232470-238674 GCF_000002075.1 Aplysia californica | reverse complement strand
GGGGGGAGGGGGTGGTTAACGGCTCAGGGAAAATACATGTATGTCAAAGTCTGAAAAGGTCAACATTTATTCTTAATCAGATCCCAACTGCATAACTTTTGCACTTTCACCTTGGGAGTATCAGCTGAGATTATAACAATGTTTTTGTTGTTGTTGTTGTTGTTGTTGTTGTTATTGTTGTTGCTGTTGTTGTTTTAGTTTTGTTTTGTTTTTTGTTTCGTTTTTTGTTTTGCTTTTATTTTTCTAATGGTCTTGTTATCTTTAATTTCAGGCTCTCATGACCTCATACTTGCTCTCTAGTTTAGTTCGTGTGCAGTCTTGGTAAGGCGGGATTTAATGCCTCTTTCAACATTGTAAGGTTACTCGAGAAGTGACACCGTTAAATCCAAAGTCCAATTCCAATATGATACGGCTAGATGAACGAAAAGATTTTAACATTTCCTGAAACAACACTCATTCACGTTCCAGAAATCACCATCAAGGATTTGAATACATGTACCCACATCGTTGATCGGCCACGTAACTCTGGAGCTAACAGTGTATCCCGCGTAAAAATAAAAGAATGCAAAGTTCAGCAAGATCCAAAATTTGTGCAAGATTCCGTAAAGACCGACCGCTAAGAAAAAAGATAAAGGGATGGGATTATGGCTAGGTTTAAGGCTGGGGTTAGAGTTACGGTTTGGGTTTGGGTTTGGGCTTGGGATAGGTTTTAAGACCGGTTGCATGCTCAGATTCCCGTTCGAGTTCAGGTCAGGGTCAGGGTCAAGGTTAGGCCTCTTCTTTATTGTGTTTGTTAGGGTGATCTCTCGTTACGGAAGTCCTTCCTATATTTTAAATAAAAAACCAATTTTACTTGAGTTTTGAACCCTTGGGAGGTGTCTGCGTATCATATCATATTATCATCTGCACTATAGGTTTATGAAGAGCCGCTTTTTACGAAAGAAATTCATTAGAGAACAGAGCAAAAGGAGATGAAGATGCCAAAATGACTCTCATTCTAACTAGAAGGTTTTTAGCTGTGAGACAAATAGAAAATAAAGCTCATTCCATAGCTTCCCATTTTAACATTGGAAGGACTTCTGTAACGAGCAAACAAAATTAAATCTAGCTGATAACCCCAACGCTAACCCAAAGCCTATCACTAACCCTAACCTTAACCCTGAACTTAACCCTAATCAAGAGGACAAGTCCCCTCCCCCGAACCCCCCCCCTCCTCCGTAGGATAAAAAAAAATTATCGTGGAGCTTAAAAATGATTTCGATTGCTATTGATTAAAATCTCTATCTCATAGTGGTCGCTAGTTATGGAATTTCTCCCTTAACATCCTCATTATTGCTACTTTCAGAGGAGGGACATGCTGAACGCTAAGCAAGGTGCCATCATCCTGGGCTACAGTGAGAAATACAATCTTCCTCCTGTACTTCTGCTACAGCTCACGGGGGTAATTGACCCTAAGGGGTTTATTTCAGGATCAGTTTAAGCTGACAGTTAGCCCGTCTTCTTTGTCATAAGCAAATGCTACATTATGCAATCTTGGAAAAATATTTCTTCTTTTTTTTATCTTCTAAATCCAGCAAGAAAAGAGTCACTCGCGAGCCTGACTGTTTCGTATCCTGCCGACAGGACAGTCTTCTACGCCTGTGGCCCGTCGATGAGGAAAGTTTCGTTTGCGAACTTATTGAAAACTAGATTCTACGTCCCACCTTAAAAGAACCACAAAATTTGGAACAAGCATATCAAAATTAACAATGTTATCATGACTCACGGGTAACTCTTATTCCTGTTGGATTCAGAAGATCATAAAAAGAAGTCTTAGTGTTTTAGCAAGATTGCATCACGAAGTATTTTCTAACTACAAAGAGGACAGACTAACTATCAGTTTTAACTGAACGTGAAATGTGCCGCTGAGACCTTCATCTCGCAGTACACATGATTAGTTACGTAAATGACCGCGTCATCTACTTAACGCAGAATGTAGAATAATCCCCTGCCTGTCAGACAAGCACGTTCTGTTTTAGAGAGTTCGAGTAACATCATCGTGACCGTTTACTAAGATGGACGTCGATGACTGACGCTTCGTGAGCGAGAGCGAGAGCGAGAGCGAGAGCGAGAGCGAGAGCGAGAGCGAGAGCGAGAGCGAGATAAGAGTGTGCCTCGCAAAACAAACAAAAGACAGGTCACGTGGTACAAGGGGGGATCTCTCCTAAAATACTATAGCTATTTTATAACCAAGTTTACTTCCATTTACATAAGTCATTACAGTTCTTTTAATCTTTGTACTGGCGAGAGTGACTTCAGTTTTGGGTAGGGATTGATTTTGAATTTCACCTCATCGACGTCCCGGTGGGCCTACTTTTTTCTATTTCGAGAACCGCCATGGGATCTTAAAAGTGCGAAACTTCCACATGAGACCTCCAAAATTGTTCGTCCTTATCAGAGGAGAAAAGTTGCTCGACCTTACCTTTCCTAGGACCAGAAGTTGTAGATAACATGAAAGGGGAAAAAAACGAAGCTTGCGGGGCTTGAACTCCGGGGTGACAATGATTTCAATCCCAAAGAGACCTTCTCCTATTTAGGTTGGTTGGAAGATTTTCAAGGCCATTGGTTTACTCCTAGGGGACGTGTGCTTTAAACCGATAGCTTTTCCCTTTTAAAAAAACTGTGTTTACTAAGACATGGACCATTATCCCAGCATTGCGAACGTATAAAGTGCTATTTTATGATCTGAGTTTTATCTTGCACTAACTACAATTTTAAACTTTTGGGAGGTATTGTCGTTGTAGTTAGGTGGCGTCGGTAGCCTAGTGGTAAGGCTACCGGACTCGTGATCGAGGGATTGCGGGTTCGGGGGTTCGAGCCTCAGCTCGGTCCGACGTTGTGTCCTTGGGAAAGACAATTTACACGAACTTCCCACTTGGCTCGGTCCTTTTGGAGACGGACGTTAAACTAGGAGGTCCCGCCCCTTAAATAACCTAATAGTGTTGACAGGGGCGTTAAACCAATACCATTTCACCATTTTTCGTCGTAGTTGTCAAGACTGTTAATAAATTTATTTGTATTATCCGTTTTTTCTCAGAACTTTGCCTCCTTTTTATAATTGCTCTGGCTTGCGCTACAAGGTTTCAGTGCTTTCAAATGGGTATTGCATCCAAACCCAAACAATGAAATTAGACCAAGATAGTCCTTAAAGATATTTTAGTCCTGAGATTCTGAGAATTTTTATCGAGAACAACAGTTGTTTCATAAGGTACTATTGTTACACCGCCGACGATTGAGGTGCAGTGGTGTATCTCTTAACATTGATAATAAAGAGCAAGAGTTTGATTCCCACGCAGGTAAGAAATACCCAGTTTCTCTCATGTAATAATATACTTAGCGTCAATAAAAACCAGACACATTTTAATTGCGTGTTTCATGAAAAGTTGAAAACCCATTTAGCTGAAATTTTCCACACGTGATTGTGAACACTTGACACTCCTGATCAGCTTGCATTTATGATCAGGTGCCCAGTTAAGAAAGCTCAAGTCTTGTTTTGTTATAAACCGTGTTTTGTCATTTTTCTCGAATGTTTTTGGGTTTTTTATTTTATTTTATGGGTTTAACACATCTTTTATCTGTAGCCAAGAATAAAACGTTAAAAGTTTCATTTCAAAACATCTAAATCTAAAGATACAGCATGTCGCGTTTAACGAACTCGAAGAGCGCAATCAGGCAGTTGGTATGCTGAGGGTCAATACGCCGGTAGCGAATGTTGCAAGCACCTTCAATGTGACAAGAGACACGATATATCGACTAATGAATCGTTTGCAGACGTCTGGATCCGTCCTAGAGCTACGACACCAGCCCATGACCGGTACATTCGGGTCTTGCACCTACGAGATCGCTTCCGGCCTGCTACCAAGATAGCCAGGGAGTGGAAGGGACGGAGAACCATAAGTGCGCCGACGCCTAAGACCTCAGCCGGTCACCTTGGATCTGCTACGTACAGCACTTACAAACATATGGAACAACATTCCACAGCATCCCATACACAGACTTGTGCGAAGCATGTGGCAGGGGTGCACAGAAGTCGCCAATGCCCACAGCGGCTATGCGCGGTATTAACTGTGACTTTTCATTTTAGGGCATACAATTAAAAGATCAAATTTCAGGAAACAAAGTTCATTTTTAAAAATTGTTTTATGTGTAATTGATTTGTAAAATGTAAAATGTTCAAACTTTCCTTATATAGAGATTGTTTCTGGTTAAAACCAGTCTTTCAATACAAAAAACACTTTAAAAAGGGGTGTCTGTTTTTTTGTGACACCAAGTATAGTTTACATGTATACCAAACACCTTGAGTTGTCTGTGGCAGGGGGGGTAATAGCAGCTCGCTACCATAATGACTAAACTGATGTGAATGGGAGTGTATATATAATATACTTGTGAGTGAGAGAGATAGAGAGAGAGGGGGGGAGGGGGAGAAAGAGAAAGAGAGAGAGATAGAGAGGGAGAGATATAGAGAGGGAGAGAGAGAGAGATAGAGAGAGAGGGGGGAGGGGAGAAAGAGAGAGAGAGAAAGAGAAAGAGAGAGAGTGTGCGTGTGTGTGTGTGTGTGTGTGTGTGTGTGTGTGTGTGTGTGTGTGTGTGTGCGTGCATGCGTGCGTGTGTGTGTATTTATATACTTCCTATTACCGGAGAACATTGAAAACTTTACAGACTAGATCCTGTATACATTTTTGTTTGACATAAACACCCTCTTCCACATGAGAAAATGTCATTTCAAAGTAGGAGACTAGTTATCCAGGCTAATTCACGATAACAATTTTATTGTTTCAATTATGGCATCCTATAGTTTACAATTGGACGTGGAAACGGGGCAAGAGAACGAAAAATTACAAATCGAAAAAATTTAATTCGATTGCTGTTGATAAAGTTAATCCATTAACAATGATAGCGATTTACAAGCGAGGCAAAACATTTTTAAAAGGATGGCCAATTTGATTAAATACAACGTTAGAGGTAAGAGATAAAATTGAAGAGCCTTGTCATCGGCAGCAGCACAGATAAGTGGCTTGGCTTTAAAAAGAAAAACCTAGTTAATGACACTAATCATAATTTTTTGGTTAACGAGTCGGCTCAGCTATTCGATTTGATTTGGGAACCGAATTCGTCTAATTCGATTTGTCTTCACATTTCACTGCCTCGAGTAAAGTAAAGCGATACAGGTGAGGCCCATAATACCATGTCAATTTTAAGCGCTCTACTTAATCATCCAGCTTTAAAAAGGATCTCTAATTCCGGCTCTACTTTGTTGATGTCTCTCGCCCTACTAAGCCCACATTAACCCATCTAAAAAGTGTACCCCATAAAACGAAGCTGAAAAGCTTTCCTGCCCAATCGGAATGAGAAATGCATTAAAAACATTTGCCGAAAGCATTGACATGGACACGGCAGATGATAATACGTTTTAGCCGAAAACGCATTTTTAACTCCTTATTACCATTATAAAACTCGTAATTTCGCAAGTGAAATAATGTTTTCACAGAGGACGTAAATTGGGGAAGGAACCAGAGATGATAAGCCGCATTTGCTGACGCAAACGGTAACAGAATTTTTAAAAGTAAAAGTATTTGGTTTAATAGGTTCCGGGTATTAGAAAAACTCGATCCTCTAAAAATGTATGGTCAAAATCCCCATACATGACATTCAGAGAAAAGTGCGTGGGAGTTTTGCCTGTTTTTTTTTGTGTTTTTTGTGTTTGTTTTTTGTGTTTTTTGTTGACTTGTTTGTTCTTTGTTTGTTCGTTGTTGTTTTTTTTTATCTCTTTCTTCTAGTCGGAGGTGCTTTATGACAATACTGGCGGCCTGGATGTCAGCAGAGATGTACAAATTTTTAATCAAATTTTTATTTCTTCTTGTAGGTAAGGTTTCAAAAGGGTGATGGGGGTGGGAAGAGAGAGAAAGAGAAAGAAAGGGGGTGAGAGAGAGAGACTTCTTCTTGGTAAGGGTTTTACGGCACTCGCAACTACATACGGTCATATGAGCGCGCGGGACATTTTAAACATTTTCAGTTGGTAGGAAATTTTGAATGTTTTACCCTGGTGGCGACCGAAGCCTACTCATATCGATTTTAAACCACCAAGAGATCTTAAACGTGCGCAACTTGCACACGGGAGCTCCAAGATTTTTCGACCCTGTCCGAGACGGCTAGGTGTTAGATCTT
>NW_004797470.1:224452-230556 GCF_000002075.1 Aplysia californica | reverse complement strand
ATATATGTATGTATGTATAATTTGTATATAATGTTTATGACTATATTTATGTTTATGTACAAAAACATTTGATGCGTAATGATTTTGACTTTATTTTCTGTCGTTCTTGATCACTTGTCTTTGTGTTTTGTTTTCTAGGGTTTTTGTTTTGTTCAATTTTATTGGAAAGGTTGTGGGTGGGAATGAACGTTGTAGGACTCATTGTATAAAGTGAAAGAGGAGCGTACATGTACCTGAAAGGTACCATTCAAGCGGGTAAAATAAAGGTGCTTTTATTTCGTGCTTCTCTGCTGTCACCCCCCAACGTAGACAGAATAAATCTTCTGTTATAACTGTAATATCTAGTCTGGACAGAAAGAATTGCCCAGGACAGAAGAAATGAAGATAATAACTTTGTCAGTGATATTTCCAAGTTATCACAATTTATGTCCTAAACCTCTTAATAATACTATATAATGATATTACGTTTCCCCCAAAACATTATTTATGATAACATATTATCATATTGTATTTGACTAAGTACATTGTGTCGTGAAATTGTAACTTAATACAAAACGTCATCTATGACAAAAATCTTCCTATAATCTTGATGGTTACATCTATTTAATTTTTCCTTATGACCTTTCAAAAAGTACATCATTATTATTTTTGTTATTTGATAAAGTGAGGAAAAAGTGATGGTTCATTTCATACAATGCTGACATCGATATGTCAAAACGCCCTGTCGTTAGTCGTTACAGATAATGTCATGGCGTTCCTGCACTTGTAGCCTGTCTGTTATCATTTTGTCGACCGAATTAATTTCACAATTCTGAATGGCTGCTTAAAAACGACCATTCACAACGCCGTATTGGATTACGTACTTTTTTGGTAAGTTGTTCGATGTAGAACAAAGGTTACAGACAGCACCTGAGCTTTAAGCAAAATTTAAGAAAGCAAGATTATTTCCTTCAAGACAATATACATCGGCAAAACAAAAATATGATAACAGTATCGCAAAAAGAGGAAGGTAAAGAAAGGAAGGTGTAAGAGCAGGAGTACTTGCCCTGAGTACTTCTCTCATTTAATACAAAACTAACAAGTGAAACTATTTTGTTTTGTTTCAGTAGAGATTTTACGGCGCTCGCAACTGCATAAGGTCATATGAGCGCCAGAAGATTAGAAGTGTTACAAGAGAGAATAACAAACATAAAAAGGAGGAGGGGAGATAAGGACGATAGATGTTGGATATGAAAGAAGGAGCAAACCACACCAGAACACCAGCCACTCACTCACTGAAACTATTTAACCCCCTGTTGACAAACGCTGGGCATATAAATAATAATTTGCTTGAAATCAGACTGAGTGACGCACGGTTTCTTGATACAAACAGCTGGATGCAACAGTTGGATCCAACAGTTTTGACACAGTGGCATTCATATAGTTCAATACAACAGTTGGATCATAAATCATCTAAAAGCTTTCCCCTTGCCAGATACAATGGTATGTCCTTCGTGACCGAAATAATGGTCTACGTTTGCTCCTATCGACGCCACGTTTGTCTTGGCCTCAGTTTCAATATCTGTGTTTGCTTGCTGGTCGCTAATTGTACAATTTTCCCCCCATTCCTGAACGCACTGCGTCCGTTCACAAAACTTGGCTAACTATGTAACCCTCGCCTTAAGCGTGAGAAAACAAAAGCTGCCAAAGCAAGCGCCAGTGAAGTCTGGAGCAAGCACTCGCACGTCATTTCTGTGAGATGCGGTCTATAAAGCACACGGTCATTAGCTGGAATAGCCTTGACACCTTTCCCAATATTGTTCATGTCAGTGGCCCTGAGTGCTGGATTCAAGTTTTCGAGGAATTGGAAATTAAAAATGAAGACTGCTCTTCCCTTCCTACACCCGAGGTACAAGCGTATTACAAAATTCTAGAAATGAGGAGATTGTAGCAGAAGATCACAAGACACTTACTGAGTGACGGAATTATATAGTTCATGTAAAAAATAAAAAAAACAATACCAAGAAACAAATAAATATGTCTTTGTAATATGATGCGAAAGAATAAAACAAGGTTGGGGTTTGAGGGGTTGGGATAGTGAACAATAAAGTAAAGCAATAGAGACATAATACACAAGGAAATATTTGTAGCTCTTAGAATTGGTCGCTTTTAAGGACAATCGGGCTAACCCAGATTTCGGGGGTTTCCAGAAATCTTGACCTATACCAAAAGTGAGCATTTCCCTTCCTACAGGAAAAGCTTGGTTTCGTTGGTGTGTATATATTTGTTTGGTTAAAGAGAAAACGTTCCTTGTCTTTTAAAGAAACCGAACAAGGGGCGAAAACTTTATCTTCGATTTTCTCAAATCAGCATTTTTCGGGATAGCCCTTTGTGCTTAAAAGCGACCAATTAGGACCTCGAATCGTGTACTTTATTCATTACCTTTTATGTTAAGTTTACCCATAGGTGAACTATTGCCTTATCGACAACACGCTTGACATAGCCCCATTATTGGTTCTTTTTTGTATCCTCACTTTCCACCAAAAGTCTCCTTCAGGTTTATCTAAGAATAGAACAGTACTCTTCCTGACCTGTGACACCATTCGGGACGTGAGAAAGCAAAAGCTGCGAGCGAAAGGACCAATGACCAATAAAGGTACCATTAAAACGTTTGTCAGAGTCTTATATAATAAATGTCAAATAACTGGCACTGTTTACTGTGACGGTGTATACCTCTTGGCCTAATTAGGCCTGTGAGGCAGGGTCGAAGCAGCCTGCTTCCTAAATTATAGATATATTGTGTACATGAAAGTGTATAGTATTACAACTTGCACCGTCCTTGATATAATACCCTCTCTTTCACACCTTTGGCTTTTAATCTTTCGTTTAGCAAGTTCAATTTCTAGGAAACGATTTCCAGGGACTGAAAGACATAAAGAATCAGATGAAAATAAATTGGCCCTTTTTTTCTCTGAAAACCTTGAAGATATTGGTATTCATTAATACGTAACGCAGAAGCCAATTTGAGTCAATTACATGTTTCTCTGACACAATTTTTGTTGGTCGTCGAAAGGACAGAGTTGTGTCAAGGGCACACAGTGGGGGGGGGGGGGGGGAGGATGCTGGGGGCGGGGAAGGTGGGAGGTGGAGGGGATCCCTTTTAATGCCGTCACACTGTTAGAATATTTTAACGCCCGCATTGACATAGTTTAAGAAGTGCAGGAGGCAGGGTTCGACCCTGTCTATCAGGGCCAATCTGGTCTGAGGTGGACACAACGCCACTGCAGAAAGACCGACAAAAAATCTTCTCACACGGGGATTGAATCGGGTATGCTGCTTGCGCATAACTGCTACACCACAGAAGCTACTCAACAAATTTCGACATTACTAGTATGTCACTGTAAAAATAAGCATTCTCAGTTTGAGAACTTGACCATTTCGCACGTCATAAAACTTAAGTGAGCCGTATTATCGTGTCGCATTGTGGTGAAATCAGATACTCGTCAAAATAATGAAATCTTTCCACTTGTTGGGTGATATCTATTGAATTTTTCTTTTTCTTTTATTCCGAAATACCTTTTATGTCTATTAACTCTTACCTTCTTTGTACGCAGCAACATTTTTCATCCAAGTTTCCACCATTACAAACGTCCCTAAAATGTCAACCCTATTAGTTGTATGAAATAAACACCAAGCAAAGTAAAGATAAATGATCCAATTTCAAGCAGTCAACACATAGTTTGATTATAGATACAATGCAATTGTTGGAATGATCTTTGTTATGACTCTTATAAACTGAGTGATACAGTGAGTTACAAGAACTAGCCCAATGCATACAATGATTTAAAAGAAAAAAAAGCATTTATTTCTGTGTGGATTTTTACTTTAAAGATCAGAAGCAAGTAAAATGTAAATTTTCACTTTCTAAAGACTGTAAAGCTGTGGAAGTCACCAACCTTTGCCTGTCGCTTGTTCGCTAATTTTTACCTCTGACACCAAGCGACCCCCAAACTCCTTCAATCGCAAATATCTCAATTTCTATTCATGATAGATGCGTTAATTGCATTTTTATCATAATCAAGGCAATAAATGAATGATGAAATCAATAACTGATATGCCCAAGAATTGACGAGCACCTGATTCCATCTTGTCATCGTACTTTATCTTTTTTTTTTTTTTCTTTCCCTCCAGGCCAAAATTATAGGAATATTAAGAAAGCTTATTTCAAACACCGGAAAGAAATCAATAGAAAATATCCCGTCTTTCCTATTTTGCCAATCAATTTAGAAAAATTCAAACAATTATGGGGCTTAACGAATATTAGAGGAAAAAATCTTAACACAGTATTGATTGTACTTAAACTGCATTTCACTTGACACTCTTTGTTTTAGAATAATGTAGTAATATACTATTGTAATATTTGGCTAACATTGTTGTATTTTGACACACGAAAAGGCGAATTGTACTAACGTTACTCCAAGAATCAATAAGGCCAGTTATACAATTTTTTTCTAATTTATTTTTTCCCTATCATTGAAACAGATATAAACTACTAATGTTTCAAGTTTAATAACATATCAACTCTTCAGTATGTATCTTTAAAATAATGAGAAAAAATTGTCTGGGATAGAATTTCAGTGAAGTCCTACTAAAACAAAATATAAGAAACAATCTACCTTTTCAATCTGATTGTTTTGTTTTAGTAGAGGTTTTACGACACTCGCAACTGTATAAGGTCACATGAGCGCCAAAAGATTAGAGGTGTTACAAGAGAGTAACAAACATAAAAAAGAAGAAGGGGAGATGAGCACGATAGGTGTTTGATAAGAAAGAAGGGGCAAAGTTTTTGCTGTATTTTAATGATAATGTCTTTTTTTTAAGCCCAAAGAACATAAGGCACTCCCAGATCAGTTTTCCCAAAGCAACACACTCATAAGTGATCTACAATTACATGAAGAGAAAAATAGTCAGAAAAGTAAATAGATAAATTACGAATTCGTGAATGAATCAATAACTGAAAAAAAGAACAAGATAATAAATTAATTTTCTTTTCATGTATAAAGAAAACAGACGGACAGAACCCACGACGCAAACACAGTGAGGATTTTATATCATCATGTATAAAATCTTTCATATCTATAGTGTCTTCATGTGTCCACATTTTCACATCGCTCTGATCCACTTTCTCTAGTCTAATCAGCGGCCTTTCACTGTAACTCCTCCCAGATGTCACCTTTCTGCGACGGCATCAAAGCCAAGTCTTCCAGGGGGGAAATTAAATCTTCGCGGGTGGCAGCGTCGTGTACATTTATATTTCTACAGGCGGTGAAGACACACCTTCTAACCATACCTCGCCCCCCCCCTCCTCCTCCCCTCCCCATCCCACCCTCTGTCTCGTCCCTTTCCCCAAAAACATAAAGTGGATGAGTAAATTAAACTTTTTTTCCATACCCCCTCCCCTCTCGCACCACACACACACTCACACCCGATTCTACATTTTCTTAAAAGCTTTCACTTCTCGGTATGTCAAGTTACCCTACGAGTCACGATCTCTCAAGGTAAAATTTAAAATTATTATAGTATGACATATTCTATTCTATTCTATATCCTATAATGTATTATGTATATGTATGTATTTATCTATAATAATAATTGAATTGGATATGATGCTTCTTTCAGAGAAGCAACAAAACTGTTCAGGATATGGTCACTTTAATTAGATATAGGAGGGAACCAGACATAAAAGGGATAAAAGTAAAAGATTCAGATCCTTCACATTTAATGTGTTTACTCTAAAAGATTATTTCAATTGTTTTGAAACCCGACACAGAAAGATTTTGTTTGTAGTGCAATTTCTCCAGCTCAAGTGAAGCAGCCAAGACAACTTTGAAATAATACGAAATATTATTATTGTGGTTATGGAAAACACGTTCTGCTTCAAGCAAAGCCCACGGAAATAACGATAAAGAAAATTGTTTGAATGAGTGGCTGTATATGCACGTGTGTATGTACGGGCGTGAGTGTTTGAGTGTGTGTATGTGTGTGTGTGTGTCAGTCTGTGTGTGTGTGTGTGTGTGTGTGTGTGTTTGTTTGTTTGTTTAGTATAGGGTTTTACGGCGCTCGCA
>NW_004797470.1:220896-222133 GCF_000002075.1 Aplysia californica | reverse complement strand
ATAAATAAATAAATAAATAAACTTCTATACACACGCATGCCCAATATAAAGAAATGAAACCGTTATCGTCCCTATTTGAGGGATTAAATCGCACGATAAACAATTGCACCTCTCCCCCCCTCCCCATCCCCATTTTCCCAACTTAATTTTCCTTCCTCTTCCAAACCCGCTTTGAAGGCAGCTCCATTAGATCAGGTGGTATCGTGCTGGACAACAGAGCGGGTGGCCCTTGTTCGGATCCCAGACAATACGTTCTAGAGCATAGATCGTTTTGTGCAGTATTTTACGGCTCTTAACCCATTTGTCTTAGTACTTCCGGAGACGAACATAATATCATACGAGAAGGTTCCACCTCTTAGATAACATACTAGTGTAGATAAAGGCGTTAAACCCATAAAAGTATGCTCGTAACCCCCTTCCGCTCCTAGAAAACCATTTTTACGGCAGAGAATGAAAGTGAAATTGCAAAGCGCTCTCAAATTAGGGTAATGAATGTTATCAGTTATTGTATGACTTCGTATTATCACGTACATGCTCTGAAAACGTTACAAGGTAATGCACACAGTTCTTGCAATCGCGTACCGCACTCATCGACACGAATTATAAATACCATTTAGAAGTCAGGCTGCTTCGACTCAGAGCCAACCGAGGCTGAGTGTGATACAACATTTCAGAAAACAGACGGAGATACTCGATAACATAATACAATATTATGTTCTCCACAGAAGAATTGGGCTTTTTTCCCCCTGGGATGTTCGGTTTCTTTACAAATGTACCATTCGATCCTGTTAGAGCAATAGAAAAGGCAAAATTTCTTTTTTTAAAATAAAAAAAATAAGCAAACAAACAAAACACTTGCACGAACGAAAACAAGAATGTGACGGTGTGGTATTGAGTTGAAGTTTCTTTCAGATCTTGTAGGTCTGTTGAAGAGGTTGGATTTCTGAATGTTTCGTCTATCATCGAGCCAATTAGTGGACAACCTCGAAAGTTCCCATATGAACCAAGTTTACGAACATTGCATAAAAGCATTCGAACTGGTGTTATTCACACCAAAAGCAAACATTGTATCAACTAAGTAATTACATTTTGTGGCTAAATGATATATTTTATTCTTGACTGGGTTGGAAAATACAATACATTTTGTTTAATGGTAGGAAGAGAGAGAGAGGGAGAGAGAGACAGAGAGAGAGAAAGAGGGGGGGAGAGAGAAAGAGAGAGAGAGAGAGGGGAGAGA
>NW_004797470.1:217942-219998 GCF_000002075.1 Aplysia californica | reverse complement strand
TAATAATAATAAAATAGAAAGCATTTGTACAAAACCAATTCCCGTAAAACTGCAAGCTCTATGCGCTTTTAACAATTTACACCATGCATAATACCCCAGCAGACGCCTGGTCGCATTCTGAATAATCTCGACTTCCTGGGGAGTATACAGTGCCAGCTGCCATAATATAGGCGCTAAAACACTAACAGGCTGACAGGAACATTCACTGTCTATGGCTGGGTAACCATTCCCACCTGGCTAAAGTGCCTTTCCCAAGGAGGCAATGTCGGAACCGCGGCTCAAACCCCCGAACCCACAACCTCACGGTTACAAGTCCGGTAGCTTTTAGCTAGGCCACCGAAGCCACAGTCAAACATGCTCTCATAGCCGCCTGTATAAGACAATAACTTGTCCAAACGGCCACTTCCCATTTCCCCCTTGCGTATCTTTTGTATAAAAATAAAACTCCTGCTGTGTGAGGAGATCCTGAGAAAGAAGAAAAAATAAATGAAATGGTATAGGTTTAACGCCCGTATCGACACTATTAGGTTATTTAAGAGGCGGGTGGGGCCTCCGAGTTTAACGTCCATCTCCGAAATGACCGAGCTTAATGGGAAGTTCGTGTAAAGTGCCTTTCCCAATGACACAACGTCGGACCGAGCTGAGGCTCGAACCCCCGAACCCGCAATCTCACGATTACGAGTCCGGTAGTCTAACCACTTGGCTACCGACGCCACCAGCGAAAGAAGAGCAGAGGAAGACAACACCAACATACACAGAAGTATGAAAAACTTTGCAACAAATAACAAAATGGGGGAAAAAATCGAGCTAATCAAGAAGACTAACAATAGGAAGGAGTGAGATACCGTGTTCGTCAGTGTCTCTACTCTAGACCAGACACCTGAAGAAGAAGAAGAGGAATGACACTGTATAAAATTCCACCTGTCTAGAACAAGCACTTTTGTCCTCAAAAGTGGGTGGCTGCCTCCGACACTTTTGACTTTATATCTCGGATGGTTTAGTATGTTTTAGTAGAGGTTTTACGGCGTTCGCAACTGCTTACGGTCATATGTGCGCCAGAAGATTAGAGGTGTTACAAGAGAGTAACAAACATAAAAAAGAAGGGAGACAAAAGGACGATAGATGTTTGAAAGGAAAGAAGAAGCAAACCACACCAGAGCACCCGCCAAACAACCACTATCTCGTGTGGGCGGTATCTCAAATTGATGATTCACCATGTGCAAGCTGAACTTACGTCTCTTGTGAGCAAAGAAAGTTTGTTTATTTTAGTAAGAGTTTACGGCACTTGCAACACAATCTGATCATGATATAATACATTTTAATGTCGAGGATCACAAGTGTTGCAAGAGAGTAACAAAAAAAAAAGATGGAGGGGAGATAAAAGACAATATTTGTTTGACAGCAAAGAAGGAGCAAACCACACAAGAGCATCTTCCGACCACCTACTGGTAGCAAAGCAAACAGACGAAATACTACACCCCATACACCTCAGGCTCTTCTCTACTTAAATAAACAAAATACACATAATCTATTAAGTGTATTTGAGGATGATATTATTAGATAATCTAAGAAGGGGGCGGAAGGGGGGTGGGGGTGGGAGAGGGGATTGGGTTCTTCGACTTTGCTTGTCGGGGTCAGTACGTGCGTTCTGAAAGGGACACAGTGTCCTAGCCGTGATGCTTTTCCCTTTTTTTTCAAAGACGTTGAAAATCTTCTCTTAAATCCAATACTGTTATGGCTAATACCCTAATCCGGCAGAATTTTGGTTCCATTTTGAACTAATGCCCGATTTCGCAACTCAAATTCAATGCGCTCAAAGTGATTTACACCAAGACTGGGCGGATAGTTAGTTTTAGTAAGAGTTTTACGGCACTTGCCTTATATAAGTGCCGGAGATTACATGTTTTACAAAAGAGTAAAAAACACAAAAATGAAGGAGGGGAGATAAAGACGATAGATGTTTGATAGGAAAGAAAAAACAAACCACTCCTGAGCAACCGCCAACCACTCACCTGGATAGAGTTAGGGCAAGATTGCTTACCCTAAACTAGCAGGG